>NC_090665.1:23290000-23498367 GCF_013368605.1 Nyctibius grandis
AAGCCAGGATGCTGGTGGCCTTCTTGGCCGCCTGGGCACACTGCTGCCTCATATTCAGCTGCCCATCAATAAACAACCCCAGGTCCTGTTCTGCCAAGCAGCTTTCCAGACACTCTTTCCCAAGCCTGTAGTGGTGCATAAGGTTGTGGTCCAAGTGCAGGACCTGACACTTGGCCTTGTTGCTCCTCATATAGTTGGCCCCATCCCATCAATCCAACCTCTCCAGATCCCTCTGCAGAGCCTTCCTACTCTCCAGCACATCAACGTTCCTCCCCACCTTGGTGTCGTCTGTGAACTGACTGAGACTGCACTTGATCCCCTCGTCCACATCACTGATAAAGACATTAAAGAGAACAGGTCCCAACACTGAGCCCTGAGGAACACCACTTGTGACCGGCCGCCAACTGCATTTAACTGCATTCACCACAGCTCTTTGGGCCGGACCATCCAGCCAGTTTTTACCCAGCGAAGCGTACGCCCATCAAAGCCATGAGCAGCCAGTTTCTCCAGGAGAATACTACTGGGAGATGGAGTCAAAGGCTCTACTAAAGTCCAGGTAGACAACATCCACAGCCTTTCCCTCATCCAGTAAACAGCTCGTCTTGTCATAGAAGGAGATCACATTAGTCAAGCAGGACCTGCCTTTCATAAACCCATGCTGACTGGGTCTGACCGCCTGGTTGTCCTGTATGTGCTCCATGATGGCACTCAAGGTGATCTGCTCCATAACCTTCCCCAGCAGTGAGGTCAGGCTGACAGGCCTATAGTTCCTGAGATGCTCCTTCCACCCCGGTTACGTGGGTGTTGAGGGCTCAGGCCCCCGCCTCGGCACTTCACACCCACCCCGCTGAGGAGGTGACCGTGTCACGGCGGGCGGCAGGTGGCTGAGGGCATCCCTGCCCGTGTTTGGCCAGCGGTGCTGATGGCACAGTGGCCATTGTGACCCATGGGGCCAAGCCTGTGAAAGGGGTGCTGGGCTCCGGCTGTGTGTCAGTGCGACATGGTGAGGTGAGGAGAGGACAGGGGAGGGATGGGGCTTGCACGGGGCTGCCGAGGCAGGAGGAGGGCCCCACACCTCGGGGCTCTGGGCCTGTGCTGCAAGCTCACCCACGTCCCTCTTCTCCCTCAGGGTCAGCAGAGGAACATTTGGAGGAGACACGCCAGCGCTGCTGGGACAGGCAGTCTCCAAACGCTCACCATTGACGTGCGCCATGTCTTTAAGGAAGCAGGAGGCCTCTGACTCGATGAAGTAGGTTGAGAGCAAAGTATCCCTCCTGCAGCATGGCAGAGGGGTTGTCGGGGCACTCAGCTTGGGACCGAGAGTGGTGGCAGGGGGAGGCAGGAACTCCCCATGCGCCCCGGGGCAGGACCCTTCCTTTCCTCAGCAAGCGGTGCCCAAGCTGGGCAGTGAGCACTGCTGGGGCACCCGTGCCTGCAATGGCTCCTTCCTCTCCAAGGCCTCCAGCCCTGCCCCTCATCCAGCGAGGCAGGGGCAGAGCAGGCCCCTGGGGGCAATCCCTCAGGGACGCTTCCCCCGGACCCGCAGAAGTGCTCAGCCCGATGCTCTCTCCCCTCCAGCTCTCTCCCCTCCCATATGCATGCTGTGCCGCTGGGTTGAGCCTGACCTGTGTACCTGCGGGCCCAAACTGGAGAAGCCAGGGCTCCGTGCCCATCTCTTTTGCCTGGTAAGTTACCCTGGGGCTCCCTCCAGCTTTCCCACAGGCAGTCCCTGCCACACTCTCCTCATCAGGAGGAGAGAAAAGCCTCCTCGTCTTTTCTCTTCTGCAGCATTTTGCCAACGAGCTCTTTCAGCGATCGTCCCCAGATGTAGGACTCCTGGGATTTCCCTCTGAGGACATTCGACGTACAATCTTTTGGGGAGTGCAGAAGGTGAGGACCTGACAAGAACAGGGAGCTTTGTGCCAGGAGAGGTTTGCAGGAGCTTAGCTCAGACCCCAAGAAAGAAATCCCAGCCCTTCCAACCAGCTCTGGGACACAAGTCTTGCTCCCAGCAGCTCCCTAGAGGCTCCGGCACAGGAGCCTCATCTGCCAGGCGGATCTGCGGGCTGTGACCCAGCAGCGGCCACATCTTGTGCCCTGCCTGGAGGTGTGGGGCTGGCTGCGGAGGCCCGGAGGCTGTTGCTGTTGGGGGCTGCTGTGCTCTTTCCAGCAATGCTTTGTGTGTGGCGAGAGGGGGGCCACCATCACTTGCTGGGAGATGGGCTGCCACGGCAGCTTCCATCTGCCCTGTTCCGTGGAGGGGGGCTGTGTCACCCAGCTCCACTGTCCATACAGGTAAATCCTCTCCCCTCCTCACAGCCACCGGGGACTTGGAGCACTTCTCACCTTGCCCATCCCTTCCCTATTCCCCTCCAGCAGGGCCTTCTGCTGGGAGCACTGCCCCGAGCAGGCAGTGGAGGCGGCTCTGGGCACTGGTAAGAGGCAAAGCACCTGGGTGGCCCTGGGCTGTGGCTGGGGGCCAGGCAAGGCCTGGCAGCAGGTGCCCAGGGTGGACTTGGCAGAGCCTCTCTGCTCCAGGAGGGCTGGCAGCATCGCTCTGGCCTATCCTGCCCTGGGCCTGGGGGGCCATGTCCTTGACCTTCCTGCTTCCCCTTACAGCCTCCACTGCCGGCTCCGAGCTCGCCAGCCCCAACCAGGCAGGATCGGGCACTCTGTCGGATCCCTGACACCTGAGAACAGCAGCCCCAGCACTGACAGACAGGCAGCATTGGGGCAGTCTCTAGAATCTCCGGCACCGGAAACCAGCAGCCCCAGCACCGGCAACCAGGTGCCATCGGGGTCCTCCTGCGGCTCCCCGCCACTACAGGGCAGCAGCTGCTCCAGCTCACCTGGGCCCAATCGCATGCAAGACCTCTCCCGTGTGCAACGTCGGGCCCAAACTCCCTACAGCCAGCCTGGATGCCACCGCCGTGACAGGAGCCACGTGCCAGCACCTCCAGCCAGGCGATGCTGGGGCTGTCCCACAGCTCCCTGACACCTGAGAGCAGCAGCCCGAGCACTGCCAGCCAGCTGCCATCAGGGTCCTCCCGCGACTCCCCAGAGCTCGAGAGCAGCAGCCACTCCAGCCCCCCTGGGCCCGTGTGGATGCAAAACAGCTCCCACTTGCGACGTCGGGCCCAAACTCCCTACAGCCGGCCCGGGAGCCGCCACGGGACCAGCCGTGCCCAAGTGCTGGCCCTCATTCCCCTCCACCGGCACAATAAAGTTGGCCGTTGGTGTCTGCACTGGGAGATTCCACGCTCATTTGTTGGCTTCCTCCTCCTCCTCTCCCTTTCTTGAGGGGCAGCATTAGGGGCTGGGCCCAAAGGGTTGTCTTTTCCCCGGGGGTTGGCAGAACCTTCCCCACACCTCCCTCCTTGCCGGCTGCCCTTGGCCGACTGTCCAGCACCATGGCCGTGTGCTTCGGGCCTCTCTGGCTGAGGAGAAGAAACTGGACTCCACACAATCCAATGTGAATCAAAGTGAAGACGCTTTATTAAGCATAGGCTGTCCCTTTTATACATTTGTACTTTCCCTGGCTGCAAGCATGTGCATTGCTATTGGTTAATATTACTGTCCACACTTCAAGCACACTCTTCTTTGATGTGTTGATTGGTTACTGCTCTGCCATTGGTCCTTTCTTGATTGACTCCATCAGTTCCTGTTTCTTCTCCGTGTTCGGCTCCCCTCGGCTACTCCCTCAATTCTTGTTTGCTCAACTGCTAGTTTTCCTCATTTCTTCTCTCCAAGGTCAGTTCAATGACACTAACTACATGACTCTTGTCACACAGCTAGGCCCTCACTCCATACTGTCATACTTCTGGCTCATTACATGCCCATTCTCCTCCAGAAACCCCACTACAATTCCCCCTTTCTTTTCTTGAGCCAGAAAGGCCGTGTTTATCGTCCACTGCAGGGCCCTTTGCAAGCAGGAGAATAAACGCAGTAATACAAGCATGATAATACAAATCATGAACAATCCCATTAATAACATTTTAATCAATCCAACCAGCCACCCTCCAATTCCCAGATTACCCAACCAATCATCCAGAAACCCATGCTGTTCCCATATTTTCTGTGTGGCTTCCATGAGCTCTTTGATCTGCTTTTGCACTTCTAATAGAGGGTTTGGACCCTGAAAACGAGGGTTTGGACCATAAAAAGGAGGCTTTCAACTCTAGAATCAAAACTTAGGCCCTAAAAATGGGACTTTGACTCCTAAAAGATGTGTTTGGACCCTAAAAATAAGGATTTGGATACTCAAGATGCAGCTTAGACCATCAAAAAAACTTGCTGGATACTAAAAATGCCACTTTGGAGCCTGAAAAGGAGGATTTGAAAACTAAAAATGTGGCTATGGACATTCTAAATATAGCTTTGGACGGTAAAACGAGGCTTTCTGCCCTAACAATGAGGGTTTAGGCCCTAAACGTGAAACTGTGGGCCCTAAAAAAAAGGCTATGGGTAATAAAAGACAGGATTGGACCCTAAAAATGAGGATTTCAACCCGAACCATGAGGCTTTGGGCACTAAAAATGATGGGCTACATGCTACTAAGGAGAATTTGGACCCTGCAAATGAGGCAAACCTCTTGCTTCCTCTACGGACCCCACAAGTGAAGCTTTGGTCTCAAATATAGGGCTTTGGGCACGCCAGTGGAGAGTTAGAGCTGTGAAATAGGGGTTTGGACCCTATAAATGAGGGCTTGGACCCTCAAAGATAGGGCTTGGAAGTTCAAAATGGGGCTTTGGGCCCTAAAAGTGGGGCTGTGGAAATGAAAATGAGATCTGGAAGCCTGACATTAGGCTGCTGTGCCCTGAAATGATGCTTTGGTACCCAGCACTAGGGCTTTGAACCCTAAAAAAGGGGCTTTGGGGGCTCAAAATGAGGCTTTGGACATTAAACTAATGAGCCTTTGGAGCCTAGATGAGGAGTTTGGACGGTAAATGAGGCTTGGGGACCTAAGAAGCGGTAGTTGCACCCTCAAAATGAGGCTTTGAGTCCTCAGAATTGCAGAGTGGATCCTAAAAATGAGGCTTTGAAAGCTAAAAATCAGGGTTTGGGCCTGAAAATGAGTCCTTGGAGCCCATAAATCTGGCTTTGGACTCTCAAACTCAGCATTTGGACCGTCCAAATCAGACTTTGGGCCTTCCAAATGATGCTCTAGGCCCTTAACACGAGTCTTTGGCCCTTAAAAGGGGGTTGTGGCACTTATGAGGGTTTGGACCCTGAAAACGAGGGTTTGGACCTGTCCTGGTTTGGCCTAAATCAGGCCAATTTTCCTTGCAGTGATTTTTACTTTCAGCTAGGTCCCCTCTAGGTAACTGCACTTTCTGAAACTAACTGCATGTTTTGCAGACAGTGTCTGCTTCCAGGACTGATAACATTCGAAACTTGTAGTTATCGCTGAGGCACCGGTAGGGATGTTATGCAGAAAGGCTCTTGCTGTGCTTAGTCTTAGAGAAACCAAGGTCACTGCTAAATTCCTCACTGCTTACGAGTGAAGAGCCGAAGGGGGGTCGCAGCTGCAGGGGGAAGCAGACAGGGCAGGTGACCCAAAATTGACCAACGAAGGTATTCCATCCCATACACGTCATTCTCAGTATAAAGCGGGGGATCACGAGGGTCTCACTCTCTTTCTGCTGTGGCTGGTGTCCAAGGAGGACTCCGTCTGCTTTCCTGCTGCCCCCGATCCCGATCCGAGCATCCCTGAATCCAGCTCTCGACCGTCGCTAGGCCCATCCTGGGCCTTACCGGAGCCTGCCCTGCAGTGCCAGTGGTGACGTGGCTGACTTCAGGGGAGCTCGATCTTGGTTTTGTATATATATTTATATATATTTGATTATTTCTATTATTATTATTATTCTCTTTTTCATTATTATAGTTTATTAAAACTGTTTTAACTTTCCAACTCAGACGTCTCTCTCCCTTTTCCTTTTTCCCTTTCCCTTTTTGCGTGGAGGGGGGAGGGGGGGAGGGTTAACAGAGAGCATCTGCCATAGGTTTAATAGCCGGCCCAGCTTTAAACTGTGACAGGACCATAAAAAGGAGGCTTTCAACCCGAGAATCAAAACTTAGGACCCTAAAGATGAGGCTTTGAGCCTTAAAAGAAGGGTTTGGACCATCAAAATGAGAGTTTGGACCCTCACGATGCGGCTTATGCCTTAAAAACAACCGGCTGAATTCTGAAAATGAACCTTTGGAGCCTGAAAAGGAGGCTTTGGAAATGAAAAAAAGTGTCTTTGGACTCTGAAAAGGAGACTTTGCAAACTGCAAGTAGCCTTTGGACCCTTAAAATGAGGATTTGCAGCCTAAAATGAGGCTTTGGAAAGCAAAAGTGAGACTTTGGCAAACAAAAACGAGGCTTTGGACACTCTCAGTGTAGCTTTGGATCCTGCAACAAGGCTTTCTGCCCTAGAAGTGAGGGTTTAGGCCCTCAAAATGAAACGGTGCGTCCTAAAAAAAGGCTATGCATAATAAAAGACACGTTTGGACCGTAAAAATAAGGATTTTAACACTCAAGATGCAGCCTGGACCCTGGAAATGACTGGCTGGCTACTAAAAATGCTGCCGTGGAGCCTGAAAAGGAGGATTTGGGACCTAAAAGTGCCGCTTTGAACTCTATTAAGGAGACTTTGCAAACTACACCTGAGCCCTTGGACCCTAAACGCAAGGCTTTGGAAGTCAAAAGTGAAACTTTAGAAAGGAACAATGAGGCTTTGGACACTCTCAATGTAGCTTTGAACCCTAAAATGAGGCTTTCTGCCTTAAAAATGATGCTTTCTGGCCTCAAAATGAGGGTTTAGGTCCTAAAAATGAAACTGTGGGCCCTAGAGAAAAGCTATGGGTGATAAAAGAGAGGACTTGATGCTTAAAATTAGGATTTCAACCCCAACCATGAGGCTTTGGGCCTCACTAAAAATGGTGGGCTACATGCTACAAAGGACGCTTTGGACCCTGAAAATGAGGGTGTCACGGTTAAAGGCTGGGCCAGCCACTAAACCGGTGACAGATGCTCTGTATTAACCCTGCCCCCGCAAGAAGGGAAAGGGAAAGGGAAAAGATAGGAGACTTACGGGCTGGAAAGTTAAAACAGGTTTAACAAAACTATAATAATGAAAGAAAATATAATAAGAACAAGGAAAATGATTAAATCTATACAAATATATACACAACCAAGATCAAGCTCCCCCGATGTCGGTCACGTCACCACCGGCACTGCAGGGCAGGCTCTGGGAGGGCCCAGGCTGGGCCCAGTGACGGACGGGAACTGGATTCAGGGATGCTCGATCGAGATCGGGGCAGCAGGAAAACGGACAGAGTCCTCTTTGGACCCCAGCCATAGCAGAAGGAGCGAGAAGGAGCAGGGGAGAGACCCTCGTGATCCCCCCGCTCTATACTGAGAATGACGTGTATGGGATGGAATACCTGCGCTGGTTCATTTTGGGTCACCTGTCCTGTCCGCTCCTCCCTGCAGGGGCGACCCTCCTGCGGCTCTTCACTTTGAAGCAGGGAGGAATTTAGCAGTGACCTTGGTTTCTCTAAGAATAAGGACAGCAAGAGCCTTTCTGCATAACATCCCTACCGATGCCTCAGTGATAACAATAACCATCAAGCGTTATCAGTCCTGCAATGAGACACTGTCTGCAAAACGTGCAGTTAGTTTCAGAAAATGCAGTTACTTAGCAGGAACTTAGCTGAAAGTAAAAATCACTGCAAGGAAAATTGGTCTGTTTTAGGCCAAACCAGGACAGTTCCCAAAGCCTCATTTATAGAGACCAATTGCTCATTTTTGGACCCAAACACTCCTTTTTAGCACCCAAAGCCTCATTTTCTGGGACCAAAGCCTCACTTTTAGGATCCGGTCTGCAATTTTGCGGGCTCAAAGCCTCATTTTGATTGTCCAAATCCTCATGTTTAGGTCCCAAAGCCTCATTTTAGGCTCCAGAGGCTCATTTGTTGAATGTCCAAAGACTCATTTTGAGCCTCCAAAGATCCATACTTAGGGTGCAAAGCTGTAGTTTTGGGTACCAAAGCATCATTACAGGACACAAAACGTAATTGCAGGGTTCAAAACATCATTTGCATTTCCAAAGCCGCCCTTTTAAGGCCCAAAACTTCCTTTTGCAGTTCCCATCTCTCATTTCTAGGGTCCAGAGCCCTCTCGTGCAGTTCTAAGCCTCAACTGCAGTGCCCAAAGCCCTATATTTGGGACCAAAGCTTCATTTCTGGGGTCCATAGAGGAACAAATTGGTTTCCATCCTTTTCAGGGTCCAAAGCGTTGCTTTTAGCACCTAGTCCATCCTTTTAAGTGCCCAGAGCCCAGTTTTGAGGGCTGAAGTTCCAGCAGACATCCGCTAAGGTGAAGTACCCCACAAGAAGAAGGGCTGGCGATTGTGAGACTTCTCCCAGCTGCTTCTAGGATATTTCATCTGCCTCTTCATCCTGGTTGGGTGGTCTATAACAGACTCCCACCATGCTATCTGCCTTGTTGGCCCTTCCGCCTGATTCGTACCCATCAACACTTCACCCTTTCATCACTGTCGTCAAGCTCTAGACAGTCAAAACACTCCTCAGTGCAGTCCCAGTCTCCCTCCCCTCTGGGACCCCTGCCCTCCCGAGGTGACATGTGGGGGTGTGCTGTGATGTCATAGAGGCCCACTGTGACACGTCGTGATGTGATGTGCTGTGCCGCAGGCACCGCTCCGGCAGTGCCACTAACAACAGTGGCAGCAGCCACAGCAGCAGCAGCAGCAGCATGGTGCAGTTGCAGGGGGTCATGGCCCCCGCCTGCCTCCTTATCTTCCTCCTCCTGGTAGCCCTGCAAGCCCGGGATGGCTGGGCTGCTGCGTGGCCACCACAGAGATTAGGTAGGTGGGTGGGCAAGGGTTGGCACCCAGCCCTGGGCAGCCTGGTGGGATGCCCACTGCACCTTGGGTTGGCAGCGTGGCTGGGGTCATGGTGGGGCAGGACTGGGAAAGCAGTGGGACCAGGCTGGGCCGGGTGAGCCTTGGCCAGCTCTGTGGGCAAGTGGGAGGCAGAAACCCCACCGTGAGGTGACAGGCAGTAGAACCGTGGCCAGCAGGAGTGCTTCTTCCCCACGCTGCTCACAGCCGTGCCCAGGGCTCCCCAGCTGGGTCCTGGCTTTCAGCGTTGGGGAAGTCCTTCCTCGGGAGATGTCTGCTCAGGAAGACAGGAGCATTCCTGCTCTGGCCCTGCACTGCTGTCCTTGGGCATCCCCAGCTCCCCAGCACACAGCCGCAGCCCACAGCCTGGGGGAGCAGACGGGGCAGCGCTGGTGCAGCCTCTGACTGGCCAGCAGGCTCCTCTCCATGAGCCACGTGAATGATCAATTCTTTCATCAAGTGCTTTCATGTGGGCTTCTTTTGGGCACAGTAGGGATCTCCCAGTAAGAAATCCCCAAGAGGCCCTATGGTTGTCCATCTGGTCCTTGAGGGCTGTTGCACATGGCCTGGAAACGGTATTTTGAGAACTTCCAGGTGCCAGCCAACAGGTCACGCGGACCCCTCTGCAGCTTTGGAAACCTCCACCCATGTCTGGGTCCCGCGTCATTACCTGACCCCCCCTCCAGTCACTGCAGGTCAATGAGAAAAAGTAGATCACAAAAACTAATGGACACGTGCTTGATTACATCTCTACCTATAGGCTACGACCTCCCGACTTCTCGGCCTGATCTTTTCCAGAAGCCTCAGGACGACCCCACAGGTATGTCACTGGAGTGAATCAGCACTGAGGTTTTAACATTGTGTTCATATGCAATTTGACTTAATATTTGCGTGGCCAATGCTCAGACATGCAGAAGAGCAGAGAGGAAATGGGTGGGGCTGATTGACGTGCCCTGGGGGGCTCTGCCTTGCAAAACTGTCCTTGCCAGCCTCTTCCTCACTCTGTGCTGCTTCCAGTGCCTGCTGCCAAGCCGGTGAGCTTGTTGGGGTGGAGTTTAGAGCTGGTGTGAGCTCCAGGGGGCCCGATCTCCTGACAGCTCAATGCATGCTTTGTTTTGCGTCAGCATGGTCCAGGCACCCAGTAACTCTCTGCATGATGCTCCTGAGTGGGAGGAAGAGACAAGGGCCCTGGAGCAATCCCGCCTTGGAACGGCATTCCCTGCGTTCAGATCTGAAGAAGTGTATTGGGCCATTTCACGGGAGCTGCTCTGTTCTGCTTGTTCACAGACGTGGCTGTAGGCGATGCATACCCGGCATCCTGGCTGGGTTCCAGGGCTGACACACTGAGAGATCACATGGGTCTGTCATGGCTTTGTACTTCCTTTAATGGCTGCCAGCTCAAAGCCCAGACGTGAGGGAGGCATCTCTTGCGGCTGTGAAAATATAGACGTGCATCGTGTGTGCCATGTCATGACGTGATCCCCTCACATGTTCTGCTGTTCCGTTATGACGGTGTCTATCACAATGTGTGATGCGAACTTCTCATTGGTGTTTGGCTGCAGATGTGGCTCTGGCTCCAGCTCGTCAGATGGACACTGAGCAGGAGCTCACCTGGCATCGCAGGGGTGAGTAGTCAGTCTTGACTCACTTCACACACTAAGCACTCGTTTTCAGTATTTTCTTAGTGAGAAATTTAACTTGATACTTTCTGTTAAGGTTGTCAAAGAGCAAAGTATAAGGGCAATCTAAAGAAATCTTTGCAGCGGTCATCAGAAGTCATAAAGGATCTCCTGAAACAGTTGGACCAAGCAGCACATGGTGGGTATATAATCCTCTTAACCAGAAGACCTGGGAAGCTCAGGTTTTAGATACATGCTGGGACAAGCCGTAGCCTACACAACAGAAAGAGATGGATCAGAGCCACGCTGCACCGACACTCAATTTCACACCTTGCAGGTGCTGGTGAGCCACAGAGATGGTCCAGAGTCTCTGCTGCCAGTTGTGGTTCAAGCTGAGTCCCAGGGACAGCTGCTGCCCCACTTACACCGTTACTGGCCAGAGCTCTTCTGGGCAGGCGTTGGTATCCAGCTGACAGGAACTGGCGGTGCTCACACCGTGCTGCCAGTTGCCAGAGGGGAGAGTGCCCTTGGGTGGCGGAGAGGATGCGCAGGCAGCTGGGCGTCCCTGAGACCAGCAGACATTGCCTGTGCTGCAAGCATGCCCTGGTCACAATCGAAGCTGCTCCAGCTTCACAGGTCTGTTGTTCTCCTTGACGGTTGAGACCTCTTGGTGACACATCAGGGACACGTGAAAGCTAGACATCCAGCTGGAGGACGGACACCTCACTTGAAGGCAGCTAAAGTGAAGGGCTGTGAATTCAGCCTCGGGTGGTTTAGCTGTCTGTTTCTAGTTGTGTTTTTAGATAACTCAGTTGCGGTTTTTGTCTTGGTTTGGAGGGTCTGTTGGCTTTTTGCTGCCACTTGTGAAAGTGCCCAGAATACGGCTGCAAGAGCTTGGGGTTCAGTCCCGGGTGTGTGTCTGTTACCCTTACTGTGTGATGGAGCTGGCACAACGGGACGTGCTTTTTGGAAGGGCTCTTTCCCCAGATGAATTGGCCATAGTGTCTCCCTGTCCTCTCTGAGGAAGTCATTTACCATCATCTTGCAGTTTGCCAAATATGCTCTAAGTGCGAACGAGAAGATGACATGCAATCTCCTAGTCTCTCAGCAGGTCACGTTTTGCTGTCTCCTGGTAAACTGGGAAGTGTCCAGCTCTTAAATTCTTCTCCATGAAAGGCACATTGTTTGGACTAGTGACGAGGTGCACCCACAAATGACCACATTTTGTTTTTAAGTGGTATTGATGTATTTTGCCTCCTGAAGATATCATCTTCCTGATGCAGAGCAGTTACTTCTACGTTAAGTGACCCACTTTTCTTTCTAAAGAGACGGACCTTGAGACTGTGGAGAAGGAGGTGCTTCAGGAAGGGAACAGTCACGCAGTGCCAGTCCCTGATGAAGAAAGAGGCGCAAATCAATCCACAGGTGTGCCAGGTAATTGCTAACCCTCGGTCATCCAGTGTCATAAAACCACCGTGTGTCTGCAGGCTCTTCCCCTGGTACCCGCTACTGCTCAGCCTGTCAGCAGACAAATGATTCGTACAGAGCAAGTGTTCTAAAAGAAGCTGGGAACGGTTTGCTTGGCAGTGGGGGAGCAAACCCATGACCCTGGGAAAACTGGATTGTGGCCATCCCAGTGCGTGAACAAATCTGAAAGGAGAAAGAGAGGCTCGAGAGTGCATTGATTTGCGGTGGCTTTGGGAGGTTCCTTTGCTTCTACTGAAACCAAGGCAACGTTGCAGCCCCAGGATGGTCAGTGGTTCAGAGATGCCTCCAAAGGGAGAAAGAACGTTTCCTGCCAATGTCAGAGCTCCTGTGAGATTACCAGTAGTGCGCAGGACAAGCTAACCTACAGAATTATTCCTCCAGGTGTCGATGGCAAGAGAAAGTCAAATGCTGTGGACCGTAAGGATTCCCAGAAGTACCTCACAGGAGTCATCGTGGCTGCCTCGGGATTCGTGGTTCTCGTGATTGTGTTGTGTTGTGTGATCTGTGTGTGCGGGAAGAGAAAACAGTGAGTTGTTGGGAGGTTTTTTTTGCCTAAATTCTCTATTAGATGGCTGCTCTTACCTGTGAAGCATTTAGAGGTCGGGTATACTGGAGTGCCGAGTTGGTTACTGGCCAGACTCTACTGAGATTTCTGCTGGAAGATGTTTGAACTGGCCTCTCAATTCACGGACACTCTTTTCCGAAACCCCTTCTTACTGTGGCAAGCGTGAGGTAAAAGTGACCCTGCCCTGACGAGAGCAGACCCAGCGACAGACGTAGATAGAGCAAGGTCAGAGAGTAAAAACAACAAGGGATGGCATTGCCACAGAAAGTGAGAATTGCAAGAGTGACATCTCCCTACCAGTGAATCTACCGGCAGGAATCACCCTGTTAGGTGATGCCGTAAATCCCAGGGATTCCCCTCAGCCAAGGTGTCCCAGCAACCCCGAGCGTGGTGAGGAACCTCCCCAGCTATGTGCCTTGCTTGGGAGCAAGAGAGTCAGCCTGTCCCATCTGCACCCCACCACTGCCAGCGTGCGTGTTCTCAGCACAGGGCTTTTGTCTGTGCAGGGGGAGGTATCTCTCTGGATACGTGTCCTGAAGAGAGGACGGAGAGCACGTGGCCAGAGAGCTGAGGCTGTCCCCTTGCCTGGTCAGGGATGGGCAGGGGAGCCGAGTGCTGGTCTCTGCCGGGCAGCTGAGAATGCAGAACAGGAGGCTCTCCTGGCCCTGCAGTGCCGTGCCCAGCTTTGGTCCCCTAGGACTGCCGGGCTCAGGTCTCCTTCCCGGCACATGCAGAGCCAGGATGGTGAGGGCCGAGAGGAGACGATCCATGGGCAGGCGAGCAGAGCCCCAGCTGAGAGGTGTGGGGGCGCCCCATTTTCTGCACGGAGTGCTCCATGCCCACAGCTCCCATGTGCAGCCGGGTGCCCGCACCCCACGGTGCACCCAGGGCTGCCCTGCACCCTCGCACCCTGGCGGCACCGCAGCCATGGTGGGGCCTCAGCAGCCTCCTCTCTCCACAGGTGCCCCTCCGTGGAAGACGGGCCCGACACCAGCAGCCATCCTGTGCACTCCGGCATTACTGGGAGCCAGACCCAATGCCAGCTGCCAGCACCTGTGTCTGGAGAACCAGGCTGCCAGCCAGGGAGCACCGGGGAACTGGCTGCTGTGTACCAGCTCCCACCAGCCTGGAGATCTGCCCTGCGCCACCGCCCCAGCACCACCAAGACTGAGACCCGACACCAGCCGCCAGCACTTGTGCCGGGAGAACCAGGCTACCTGCCAGGGAGCACCTGGGGACCGGCCCCTGCCAGGGCTGAGAGCCGCCTGGCCCGCCCGCCCTGACTCCGGTTCCCACAGCTGGCCAACTTAGCCCATCGGCTGTTGCGGAACCGGCCCAATGACATCCAGCCCCCAGAGAAACCAGAATGATTTATGGGAATAAATAGAGAGCAGTAGCACAACTGTCTGAGTCGTAATGGCTGCAAAGCCAGGAATTCACCAGCTCTGGGCTGAACTCCACATCGGGGCACACAGGGATGTGGATGTCTGCTGTGTCAGCAGACAGGGAGCTGGGCATGGGACATGCTGACCACAAAAATGAGGGTTTAGACCAAGAGAAAGAGGCTTTCAACCCTAGAATCAAAGATTCGGATTTGAAAACTGAGACTTTGGCTCCTAAAGGAGAGGTTTGGACCCTAATATAAAGATTTTAGACACAGAGGTTGCAGTATGGACCCTAAAAACATCTGGCTGAATTCTGAAAATGAACCTTTGAACCTGAAAATGAGGCTTTAGAAAGTAAAAATGTGGCTTTGGACTATAAAAAGGAGACTTTGCAAACTACAACTGAGCCTCTGGACCCTAAAAATGAGGCTTTGGAGGTAAAAAGTGGCCTTGGAAGCCAAAACTGAAACTTTAGAAAAGAAAAATGAGGCTTTGCACGCTCTCAGTGAGGATTTCTGCCCTAAAATTGAGGCTTGCTAGATTCAAAATGAGGGTTTAGGGCCCAAAAATGGAACTGTCCGCCCTAAAAACAGTCTATGCGTAACAAAAGACAAGTTTGGATCCTAAAAATGGAGATTTCAACCTGAACCATGAGGATTTGGGCACTAAAAATGATGGGCTACATGCTACTAAGGAGAATTTGGACCCTGCAAATGAGGCAAACCTCTTGCTTCCTCTTCGGACCCCACAAATGAAGCTTTGGTCTCAAATTAAGTCTTTGGGCACGCCAGTGGAGAGTTAGAGCTGTGAAATAGGGGTTTGGACCCTATAAATGAGAGTTTGGACCCCAAAAGGGCAGGCTTGGAACTTCAAAAAAGGGCTTTGGGCCCTCCACATGGGGCTGTGGAAATGAAAATGAGATTTGGAAGCCTGAAATTAGGTTGTTGTGCCCTGAAATGATGCTTGGGAGCCAAAACTAAGGCTTTGCATCCTAAAAATGGAGCTTTGGAGGCTCAACATGAGGCTTTGGACATTAAACTAATGAGCCTTTGGAGCCTAAATGAGGAGTCTGGACCCTAAATGACGAGGTAGCACCCTAAAATGAAGCTCTGGGACCTAAAAATGGGGATTTGTAAAGTCAAAATGAGGTTTTGGGTCCGAAAATTTGCAGACTGGATTGTAAAATGAGGCTTTGAAAGCTAAAAATGAGGCTTTGGGCCCCATAAATACGCCTTTGGACTGTAAAACTCAGGCTTTGGGCCTTCCAAATCACACTTTGGGCCCTAAAAACGAAGGCTTGGGCCCTTAACGTGCATCTTTGGACCTGAAGAGGGGGTTTTTTGCACTTCTAAGAGAGGGTTTGGACCCTGAAAACGAGGGTTTGGACCATAAAAAGGAGGCTTTCAACTCTAGAATCAAAACTTAGGCCCTAAAAATGAGGCTTTGACTCCTAGAAGATGTGTTTGGACCCTAAAAATAAGGATGTGGATCCTCAAGATGCAGCTTAGACCATCAAAAAAACTTACTGGATACCAAAAATGCCACTTTGGAGCCCTAAAAGGAGGCTTTGAAAACTAAAAATATGGCTTTGGACATTCTAAATATAGCTTTGGACAGTAAAACGAGGCTTTCTGCCCTAACAATGAGGGTTTAGGCCCTAAACGTGAAACTGTGGGCCCTAAAAAAAGGCTATGGGTAATAAAAGACAGGATTGGACCCTAAAAATGGGGATTTCAACCCGAACCATGAGGCTTTGGGCACTAAAAATGATAGGCTACATGCTACTAAGGAGAATTTGGACCCTGCAAATGAGGCAAACCTCTTGCTTCCTCTACGGACCCCACAAGTGAAGCTTTGGTCTCAAATATAGGGCTTTGGGCACGCCAGTGGAGAGTTAGAGCTGTGAAATAGGGGTTTGGGCCCTATAAATGAGGGTTTGGACCCTCAAAGATAGGGCTTGGAAGTTCAAAATGGGGCTTTGGGCCCTAAAAGTGGGGCTGTGGAAATGAAAATGAGATCTGGAAGCCTGACATTAGGTTTTGTGCCCTGAAATGATGCTTTGGTACCCAGCACGAGGGCTTTGAACCCTAAAAAAGGGGCTTTGGGGGCTCAAAATGAGGCTTTGGACATTCAAGAAACGAGCCTTTGGAGCCTAGATGAGGAGTTTGGACCGTAAATGAGGCTTGGGGACCTAAGAAGCGGTAGTTGCACCCTCAAAATGAGGCTTTGAGTCCTCAGAATTGCAGAGTGGATCCTAAAAATGAGGCTTTGAAAGCTAAAAATCAGGGTTTGGGCCTGAAAATGAGTCTTTGGAGCCCATAAATCTGGCTTTGGACTCTCAAACTCAGCATTTGGACCATCCAAATCAGACTTTGGGCCTTCCAAATGATGCTCTAGGCCCTTAACACGAGTCTTTGGCCCTTAAAAGGGGGTTGTGGCACTTGTGAGGGTTTGGACCCTGAAAACGAGGGTTTGGACCATAGAAAGGAGGCTTTCAACCCGAGAATCAAAACTTAGGACCCTAAAGATGAGGCTTTGAGCCTTAAAAGAAGGATTTGGACCATCAAAATGAGAGTCTGGACCCTCACGATGCGGCTTATGCCTTAAAAACAACCGGCTGAATTCTGAAAATGAACCTTTGGAGCCTGAAAAGGAGGCTTTGGAAACAAAAATGTGTCTTTGGACTCTGCAAAGGAGACTTTGCAAACTGCAAGTAGCCTTTGGACCCTTAAAATGAGGATTTGCAGCCTAAAATGAGGCTTTGGAAAGCAAAAGTGAGACTTTGGCAAACAAAAACGAGGCTTTGGACCCTCTCAGTGTAGCTTTGGACCCTGCAACAAGGCTTTCTGCCCTAGAAGTGAGGGTTTAGGCCCTCAAAATGAAATGGTGCGTCCTAAAAAAAGGCTATGCGTAGTACAAGGCACGTTTGGACCGTAAAAATAAGGATTTTGACACTCAAGATGCAGCCTGGACCCTGAAAATGACTGGCTGGCTACTAAAAATGCTGCCGTGGAGCCTGAAAAGGAGGATTTGGGACCTAAAAGTGCCGCTTTGGACTCTATTAAGGAGACTTTGCAACTACACCTGAGCCCTTGGACCCTAAACGCGAGGCTTTGGAAGTCAAAAGTGAAACTTTAGAAAGGAACAATGAGGCTTTGGACACTCTCAATGTAGCTTTGAACCCTAAAATGAGGCTTTCTGCCTTAAAAATGATGCTTTCTGGCCTCAAAATGAGGGTTTAGGTCCTAAAAATGAAACTGTGGGCCCTAGAGTAAAGCTATGGGTGATAAAAGAGAGGACTTGATGCTTAAAATTAGGATTTCAACCCTAACCATGAGGCTTTGGGCACTAAAAATGATGGGCTACATGCTACAAAGGACGCTTTGGACCCTGAAAATGAGGGTGTCACGGTTAAAGGCTGGGCCAGCCATTAAACCGGTGACAGATGTTCTGTATTAACCCTCCCCCCGCAAGAAGGGAAAGGGAAAGGGAAAGGGAAAGGGAAAAGGTAGGAGACTTATGGGCTGGAAAGTTAAAACAGGTTTAACAAACCCTAATAATGAAAGAAAATATAATAAGAACAAGGAAAATGATTAAATATATACAAATATATACACAACCAAGATCAAGCTCCCCCGATGTCGGTCACGTCACCACCGGCACTGCAGGGCAGGCTCTGGGAGGGCCCAGGCTGGGCCCAGTGACGGACGGGAACTGGATTCAGGGATGCTCGGATCGGGATCGCGGGCAGCAGGAAAATGGACAGAGTCCTCTTTGGACGCCGGCCATAGCAGAAGGGGCCCACGTCATTACCTGACCCCCCCTCCAGTCACTGCAGGTCAATGAGAAAGAAGTAGATCACAACAACTAACGGACACGTGCTTGATTACAGCTCTGCCTGTAGGCTACGGCCTCCCGACTTCTCGGCCTGATCTTGTCCAGGAGCCTCAGGACGACCCCACAGGTATGTCACTGGAGTGAATCAGCACTGAGGTTTTAACATTGTGTTCATATGCAATTTGACTTAATATTTGCGTGGCCAATGCTCAGACATGCAGAAGAGCAGAGAGGAATGGGTGGGGCTGAGTGATGTGCCCTGGGGGGCTCTGCCTTGCAAAGCTGTCCTTGCCAGCCTCTTCCCTACCCTGTGCTGCTTCCAGTGCCTGCTGCCAGGCTTCGAGCACCCCAGTGCAGAGTTAGAGCTGTGAAATAGGGGTTTGGACCCTATAAATGAGAGTTTGGACCCCAAAAGGGCAGGCTTGGAACTTCAAAACAGGGCTTTGGGCCCTAAAAGTGGGGCTGTGGAAATGAAAATGAGATTTGGAAGCCTGAAATTAGGTTGTTGTGCCCTGAAATGATGCTTGGGAGCCAAAACTAAGGCTTTGCATCCTAAAAATGGAGCTTTGGAGGCTCAACATGAGGCTTTGGACATTAAACTAATGAGCCTTTGGAGCCTAAATGAGGAGTCTGGACCCTAAATGACGAGGTAGCACCCTAAAATGAAGCTCTGGGACCTAAAAATGGGGATTTGTAAAGTCAAAATGAGGTTTTGGGTCCGAAAATTTGCAGACTGGATTGTAAAATGAGGCTTTGAAAGCTAAAAATGAGGCTTTGGGCCCCATAAATACGCCTTTGGACTGTAAAACTCAGGCTTTGGGCCTTCCAAATCACACTTTGGGCCCTAAAAACGAAGGCTTGGGCCCTTAACGTGCATCTTTGGACCTGAAGAGGGGGTTTTTGCACTTCTAAGAGAGGGTTTGGACCCTGAAAACGAGGGTTTGGACCATAAAAAGGAGGCTTTCAACTCTAGAATCAAAACTTAGGCCCTAAAATTGAGGCTTTGGACCATACAAGATGTGCTTGGACCCTAAAAATAAGGATTTGGATACTCAAGATGCAGCTTAGACCGTCAAAAAAACTTGCTGGATACTAAAAATGTCGCTTTGGAGCCTGAAAAAGAGGCTTTGAAAACTAAAAATGTGGCTTTGGACATTCTAAATATAGCTTTGGACAGTAAAACGAGGCTTTCTGCCCTAACAATGAGGGTTTAGGCCCTAAACGTGAAACTGTGGGCCCTAAAAAAAGGCTATGGGTAATAAAAGACAGGATTGGACCCTAAAAATGGGGATTTCAACCCGAACCATGAGGCTTTGGGCACTAAAAATGATAGGCTACATGCTACTAAGGAGAATTTGGACCCTGCAAATGAGGCAAACCTCTTGCTTCCTCTACGGACCCCACAAGTGAAGCTTTGGTCTCAAATATAGGGCTTTGGGCACGCCAGTGGAGAGTTAGAGCTGTGAAATAGGGGTTTGGACCCTATAAATGAGGGCTTGGACCCTCAAAGATAGGGCTTGGAAGTTCAAAATGGGGCTTTGGGCCCTAAAAGTGGGGCTGTGGAAATGAAAATGAGATCTGGAAGCCTGACATTAGGTTTTGTGCCCTGAAATGATGCTTTGGTACCCAGCACTAGGGCTTTGAACCCTAAAAAAGGGGCTTTGGGGGCTCAAAATGAGGCTTTGGACATTCAAGAAACGAGCCTTTGGAGCCTAGATGAGGAGTTTGGACCGTAAATGAGGCTTGGGGACCTAAGAAGCGGTAGTTGCACCCTCAAAATGAGACTTTAAGTCCTCAGAATTGCAGAGTGGATCCTAAAAATGAGGCTTTGAAAGCTAAAAATCAGGGTTTGGGCCTGAAAATGAGTCCTTGGAGCCCATAAATCTGGCTTTGGACTCTCAAACTCAGCATTTGGACCGTCCAAATCAGACTTTGGGCCTTCCAAATGATGCTCTAGGCCCTTAACACGAGTCTTTGGCCCTTAAAAGGGGGTTGTGGCACTTGTGAGGGTTTGGACCCTGAAAACGAGGGTTTGGACCATAAAAAGGAGGCTTTCAACCCGAGAATCAAAACTTAGGACCCTAAAGATGAGGCTTTGAGCCTTAAAAGAAGGATTTGGACCATCAAAATGAGAGTCTGGACCCTCACGATGCGGCTTATGCCTTAAAAACAACCGGCTGAATTCTGAAAATGAACCTTTGGAGCCTGAAAAGGAGGCTTTGGAAACAAAAATGTGTCTTTGGACTCTGCAAAGGAGACTTTGCAAACTGCAAGTAGCCTTTGGACCCTTAAAATGAGGATTTGCAGCCTAAAATGAGGCTTTGGAAAGCAAAAGTGAGACTTTGGCAAACAAAAACGAGGCTTTGGACCCTCTCAGTGTAGCTTTGGACCCTGCAACAAGGCTTTCTGCCCTAGAAGTGAGGGTTTAGGCCCTCAAAATGAAATGGTGCGTCCTAAAAAAAGGCTATGCGTAGTACAAGGCACGTTTGGACCGTAAAAATAAGGATTTTGACACTCAAGATGCAGCCTGGACCCTGAAAATGACTGGCTGGCTACTAAAAATGCTGCCGTGGAGCCTGAAAAGGAGGATTTGGGACCTAAAAGTGCCGCTTTGGACTCTATTAAGGAGACTTTGCAACTACACCTGAGCCCTTGGACCCTAAACGCGAGGCTTTGGAAGTCAAAAGTGAAACTTTAGAAAGGAACAATGAGGCTTTGGACACTCTCAATGTAGCTTTGAACCCTAAAATGAGGCTTTCTGCCTTAAAAATGATGCTTTCTGGCCTCAAAATGAGGGTTTAGGTCCTAAAAATGAAACTGTGGGCCCTAGAGTAAAGCTATGGGTGATAAAAGAGAGGACTTGATGCTTAAAATTAGGATTTCAACCCTAACCATGAGGCTTTGGGCACTAAAAATGATGGGCTACATGCTACAAAGGACGCTTTGGACCCTGAAAATGAGGGTGTCACGGTTAAAGGCTGGGCCAGCCATTAAACCGGTGACAGATGTTCTGTATTAACCCTCCCCCCGCAAGAAGGGAAAGGGAAAGGGAAAGGGAAAGGGAAAAGGTAGGAGACTTATGGGCTGGAAAGTTAAAACAGGTTTAACAAACCCTAATAATGAAAGAAAATATAATAAGAACAAGGAAAATGATTAAATCTATACAAATATATACACAACCAAGATCAAGCTCCCCCGATGTCGGTCACGTCACCACCGGCACTGCAGGGCAGGCTCTGGGAGGGCCCAGGCTGGGCCCAGTGACGGACGGGAACTGGATTCAGGGATGCTCGGATCGGGATCGCGGGCAGCAGGAAAATGGACAGAGTCCTCTTTGGACGCCGGCCATAGCAGAAGGGGCCCACGTCATTACCTGACCCCCCCTCCAGTCACTGCAGGTCAATGAGAAAGAAGTAGATCACAACAACTAACGGACACGTGCTTGATTACAGCTCTGCCTGTAGGCTACGGCCTCCCGACTTCTCGGCCTGATCTTGTCCAGGAGCCTCAGGACGACCCCACAGGTATGTCACTGGAGTGAATCAGCACTGAGGTTTTAACATTGTGTTCATATGCAATTTGACTTAATATTTGCGTGGCCAATGCTCAGACATGCAGAAGAGCAGAGAGGAATGGGTGGGGCTGAGTGATGTGCCCTGGGGGGCTCTGCCTTGCAAAGCTGTCCTTGCCAGCCTCTTCCCTACCCTGTGCTGCTTCCAGTGCCTGCTGCCAGGCTTCGAGCACCCCAGTGCAGAGTTAGAGCTGTGAAATAGGGGTTTGGACCCTATAAATGAGAGTTTGGACCCCAAAAGGGCAGGCTTGGAACTTCAAAACAGGGCTTTGGGCCCTAAAAGTGGGGCTGTGGAAATGAAAATGAGATTTGGAAGCCTGAAATTAGGTTGTTGTGCCCTGAAATGATGCTTGGGAGCCAAAACTAAGGCTTTGCATCCTAAAAATGGAGCTTTGGAGGCTCAACATGAGGCTTTGGACATTAAACTAATGAGCCTTTGGAGCCTAAATGAGGAGTCTGGACCCTAAATGACGAGGTAGCACCCTAAAATGAAGCTCTGGGACCTAAAAATGGGGATTTGTAAAGTCAAAATGAGGTTTTGGGTCCGAAAATTTGCAGACTGGATTGTAAAATGAGGCTTTGAAAGCTAAAAATGAGGCTTTGGGCCCCATAAATACACCTTTGGACTGTAAAACTCAGGCTTTGGGCCTTCCAAATCACACTTTGGGCCCTAAAAACGAAGGCTTGGGCCCTTAACGTGCATCTTTGGACCTGAAGAGGGGGTTTTTGCACTTCTAAGAGAGGGTTTGGACCCTGAAAACGAGGGTTTGGACCATAAAAAGGAGGCTTTCAACTCTAGAATCAAAACTTAGGCCCTAAAAATGAGGCTTTGACTCCTAGAAGATGTGTTTGGACCCTAAAAATAAGGATTTGGATACTCAAGATGCAGCTTAGACCGTCAAAAAAACTTGCTGCGTACTAAAAATGCTGCTTTGGAGCCCTAAAAGGAGGCTTTGAAAACTAAAAATATGGCTTTGGACATTCTAAATATAGCTTTGGACAGTAAAACGAGGCTTTCTGCCCTAACAATGAGGGTTTAGGCCCTAAACGTGAAACTGTGGGCCCTAAAAAAAGGCTATGGGTAATAAAAGACAGGATTGGACCCTAAAAATGGGGATTTCAACCCGAACCATGAGGCTTTGGGCACTAAAAATGATAGGCTACATGCTACTAAGGAGAATTTGGACCCTGCAAATGAGGCAAACCTCTTGCTTCCTCTACGGACCCCACAAGTGAAGCTTTGGTCTCAAATATAGGGCTTTGGGCACGCCAGTGGAGAGTTAGAGCTGTGAAATAGGGGTTTGGACCCTATAAATGAGGGCTTGGACCCTCAAAGATAGGGCTTGGAAGTTCAAAATGGGGCTTTGGGCCCTAAAAGTGGGGCTGTGGAAATGAAAATGAGATCTGGAAGCCTGACATTAGGTTTTGTGCCCTGAAATGATGCTTTGGTACCCAGCACGAGGGCTTTGAACCCTAAAAAAGGGGCTTTGGGGGCTCAAAATGAGGCTTTGGACATTCAAGAAACGAGCCTTTGGAGCCTAGATGAGGAGTTTGGACGGTAAATGAGGCTTGGGGACCTAAGAAGCGGTAGTTGCACCCTCAAAATGAGGCTTTGAGTCCTCAGAATTGCAGAGTGGATCCTAAAAATGAGGCTTTGAAAGCTAAAAATCAGGGTTTGGGCCTGAAAATGAGTCCTTGGAGCCCATAAATCTGGCTTTGGACTCTCAAACTCAGCATTTGGACCGTCCAAATCAGACTTTGGGCCTTCCAAATGATGCTCTAGGCCCTTAATACGAGTCTTTGGCCCTTAAAAGGGGGTTGTGGCACTTGTGAGGGTTTGGACCCTGAAAACGAGGGTTTGGACCATAAAAAGGAGGCTTTCAACCCGAGAATCAAAACTTAGGACCCTAAAGATGAGGCTTTGAGCCTTAAAAGAAGGATTTGGACCATCAAAATGAGAGTCTGGACCCTCACGATGCGGCTTATGCCTTAAAAACAACCGGCTGAATTCTGAAAATGAACCTTTGGAGCCTGAAAAGGAGGCTTTGGAAACAAAAATGTGTCTTTGGACTCTGCAAAGGAGACTTTGCAAACTGCAAGTAGCCTTTGGACCCTTAAAATGAGGATTTGCAGCCTAAAATGAGGCTTTGGAAGGCAAAAGTGAGACTTTGGCAAACAAAAACGAGGCTTTGGACCCTCTCAGTGTAGCTTTGGACCCTGCAACAAGGCTTTCTGCCCTAGAAGTGAGGGTTTAGGCCCTCAAAATGAAATGGTGCGTCCTAAAAAAAGGCTATGCGTAGTACAAGGCACGTTTGGACCGTAAAAATAAGGATTTTGACACTCAAGATGCAGCCTGGACCCTGAAAATGACTGGCTGGCTACTAAAAATGCTGCCGTGGAGCCTGAAAAGGAGGATTTGGGACCTAAAAGTGCCGCTTTGGACTCTATTAAGGAGACTTTGCAAACTACACCTGAGCCCTTGGACCCTAAAAACGAGGCTTTGGAAGCCAAAAGTGAAACTTTAGAAAGGAACAATGAGGCTTTGGACACTCTCAATGTAGCTTTGAACCCTAAAATGAGGCTTTCTGCCTTAAAAATGATGCTTTCTGGCCTCAAAATGAGGGTTTAGGTCCAAAAATGAAACTGTGGGCCCTAGAGAAAAGCTATGGGTGATAAAAGAGAGGACTTGATGCTTAAAATTAGGATTTCAACCCCAGCCATGAGGCTTTGGGCACTAAAAATGATGGGCTACATGCTACAAAGGACGCTTTGGACCCTGAAAATGAGGGTGTCACGGCTAAAGGCTGGGCCAGCCATTAAACCGGTGACAGATGCTCTGTATTAACCCTGCCCCCGCAAGAAGGGAAAGGGAAAGGGAAAGGGAAAAGGTAGGAGACTTATGGGCTGGAAAGTTAAAACAGGTTTAACAAACTCTAATAATGAAAGAAAATATAATAAGAACAAGGAAAATGATTAAATCTATACAAATATATACACAACCAAGATCAAGCTCCCCCGATGTCGGTCACGTCACCACCGGCACTGCAGGGCAGGCTCTGGGAGGGCCCAGCTGGGCCCAGTGACGGACGGGAACTGGATTCAGGGATGCTCGGATCGGGATCGCGGGCAGCAGGAAAATGGACAGAGTCCTCTTTGGACGCCGGCCATAGCAGAAGGGGCCCACGTCATTACCTGACCACCCCTTCCAGTCACTGCAGGTCACTGAGAAAGAAGTAGATCACAACAACTAACGGACACGTGCTTGATTACAGCTCTGCCTGTAGGCTACGGCCTCCCGACTTCTCGGCCTGATCTTGTCCAGGAGCTTCAGGACGACCCCACAGGTATGTCACTGGAGTGAATCAGCACTGAGGTTTTAACATTGTGTTCATATGCAATTTGACTTAATATTTGCGTGGCCAATGCTCAGACATGCAGAAGAGCAGAGAGGGAATGGGTGGGGCTGAGTGATGTGCCCTGGGGGGCTCTGCCTTGCAAAGCTGTCCTTGCCAGCCTCTTCCCTACCCTGTGCTGCTTCCAGTGCCTGCTGCCAGGCTTTGAGCACCCCAGTGCAGAGTTAGAGCTGTGAAATAGGGGTTTGGGCCCTATAAATGAGGGCTTGGACCCTCAAAGATAGGGCTTGGAAGTTCAAAATGGGGCTTTGGGCCCTAAAAGTGGGGCTGTGGAAATGAAAATGAGATCTGGAAGCCTGACATTAGGTTGTTGTGCCCTGAAATGATGCTTTGGTACCCAGCACGAGGGCTTTGAACCCTATAAAAGGGGCTTTGGGGGCTCAAAATGAGGCTTTGGACATTCAAGAAACGAGCCTTTGGAGCCTAGATGAGGAGTTTGGACCGTAAATGAGGCTTGGGGACCTAAGAAGCGGTAGTTGCACCCTCAAAATGAGACTTTAAGTCCTCAGAATTGCAGAGTGGATCCTAAAAATGAGGCTTTGAAAGCTAAAAATCAGGGTTAGGGCCTGAAAATGAGTCCTTGGAGCCCATAAATCTGGCTTTGGACTCTCAAACTCAGCATTTGGACCGTCCAAATCAGACTTTGGGCCTTCCAAATGATGCTCTAGGCCCTTAACACGAGTCTTTGGCCCTTAAAAGGGGGTTGTGGCACTTGTGAGGGTTTGGACCCTGAAAACGAGGGTTTGGACCATAGAAAGGAGGCTTTCAACCCGAGAATCAAAACTTAGGACCCTAAAGATGAGGCTTTGAGCCTTAAAAGAAGGATTTGGACCATCAAAATGAGAGTCTGGACCCTCACGATGCGGCTTATGCCTTAAAAACAACCGGCTGAATTCTGAAAATGAACCTTTGGAGCCTGAAAAGGAGGCTTTGGAAACGAAAAAAAGTGTCTTTGGACTCTGCAAAGGAGACTTTGCAAACTGCAAGTAGCCTTTGGACCCTTAAAATGAGGATTTGCAGCCTAAAATGAGGCTTTGGAAAGCAAAAGTGAGACTTTGGCAAACAAAAATGAGGCTTTGGACCCTCTCAGTGTAGCTTTGGACCCTGCAACAAGGCTTTCTGCCCTAGAAGTGAGGGTTTAGGCCCTCAAAATGAAACGGTGCGTCCTAAAAAAAGGCTATGCGTAATACAAGGCACGTTTGGACCGTAAAAATAAGGATTTTGACACTCAAGATGCAGCCTGGACCCTGAAAATGACTGGCTGGCTACTAAAAATGCTGCCGTGGAGCCTGAAAAGGAGGATTTGGGACCTAAAAGTGCCGCTTTGGACTCTATTAAGGAGACTTTGCAACTACACCTGAGCCCTTGGACCCTAAACGCGAGGCTTTGGAAGCCAAAAGTGAAACTTTAGAAAGGAACAATGAGGCTTTGGACACTCTCAATGTAGCTTTGAACCCTAAAATGAGGCTTTCTGCCTTAAAAATGATGCTTTCTGGCCTCAAAATGAGGGTTTAGGTCCTAAAAATGAAACTGTGGGCCCTAGAGTAAAGCTATGGGTGATAAAAGAGAGGACTTGATGCTTAAAATTAGGATTTCAACCCTAACCATGAGGCTTTGGGCACTAAAAATGATGGGCTACATGCTACAAAGGACGCTTTGGACCCTGAAAATGAGGGTGTCACGGTTAAAGGCTGGGCCAGCCATTAAACCGGTGACAGATGTTCTGTATTAACCCTCCCCCCGCAAGAAGGGAAAGGGAAAGGGAAAGGGAAAGGGAAAAGGTAGGAGACTTATGGGCTGGAAAGTTAAAACAGGTTTAACAAACCCTAATAATGAAAGAAAATATAATAAGAACAAGGAAAATGATTAAATCTATACAAATATATACACAACCAAGATCAAGCTCCCCCGATGTCGGTCACGTCACCACCGGCACTGCAGGGCAGGCTCTGGGAGGGCCCAGGCTGGGCCCAGTGACGGACGGGAACTGGATTCAGGGATGCTCGGATCGGGATCGCGGGCAGCAGGAAAACGGACAGAGTCCTCTTTGGACGCCGGCCATAGCAGAAGGGGCCCACGTCATTACCTGACCCCCCCTCCAGTCACTGCAGGTCAATGAGAAAGAAGTAGATCACAACAACTAACGGACATGTGCTTGATTACAGCTCTGCCTGTAGGCTACGACCTCCCGACTTCTCGGCCTGATCTTTTCCAGAAGCCTCAGGACGACCCCACAGGTATGTCACTGGAGTGAATCAGCACTGAGGTTTTAACATTGTGTTCATATGCAATTTGACTTAATATTTGCGTGGCCAATGCTCAGACATGCAGAAGAGCAGAGAGGGAATGGGTGGGGCTGAGTGATGTGCCCTGGGGGGCTCTGCCTTGCAAAGCTGTCCTTGCCAGCCTCTTCCCTACCCTGTGCTGCTTCCAGTGCCTGCTGCCAGGCTTCGAGCACCCCAGTGCAGAGTTAGAGCTGTGAAATAGGGGTTTGGACCCTATAAATGAGAGTTTGGACCCCAAAAGGGCAGGCTTGGAACTTCAAAACAGGGCTTTGGGCCCTAAAAGTGGGGCTGTGGAAATGAAAATGAGATTTGGAAGCCTGAAATTAGGTTGTTGTGCCCTGAAATGATGCTTGGGAGCCAAAACTAAGGCTTTGCATCCTAAAAATGGAGCTTTGGAGGCTCAACATGAGGCTTTGGACATTAAACTAATGAGCCTTTGGAGCCTAAATGAGGAGTCTGGACCCTAAATGACGAGGTAGCACCCTAAAATGAAGCTCTGGGACCTAAAAATGGGGATTTGTAAAGTCAAAATGAGGTTTTGGGTCCGAAAATTTGCAGACTGGATTGTAAAATGAGGCTTTGAAAGCTAAAAATGAGGCTTTGGGCCCCATAAATACGCCTTTGGACTGTAAAACTCAGGCTTTGGGCCTTCCAAATCACACTTTGGGCCCTAAAAACGAAGGCTTGGGCCCTTAACGTGCATCTTTGGACCTGAAGAGGGGGTTTTTTGCACTTCTAAGAGAGGGTTTGGACCCTGAAAACGAGGGTTTGGACCATAAAAAGGAGGCTTTCAACTCTAGAATCAAAACTTAGGCCCTAAAAATGAGGCTTTGACTCCTAGAAGATGTGTTTGGACCCTAAAAATAAGGATTTGGATACTCAAGATGCAGCTTAGACCGTCAAAAAAACTTGCTGCGTACTAAAAATGC
The DNA here is from genome assembly GCF_013368605.1 of Nyctibius grandis. Classification (NCBI taxonomy): domain Eukaryota; kingdom Metazoa; phylum Chordata; class Aves; order Nyctibiiformes; family Nyctibiidae; genus Nyctibius; species Nyctibius grandis. Next base: position 23,317,999 of record NC_090665.1, read on the forward strand.
TGCTTTGGAGCCCTAAAAGGAGGCTTTGAAAACTAAAAATATGGCTTTGGACATTCTAAATATAGCTTTGGACAGTAAAACGAGGCTTTCTGCCTTAACAATGAGGGTTTAGGCCCTAAACGTGAAACTGTGGGCCCTAAAAAAAGGCTATGGGTAATAAAAGACAGGATTGGACCCTAAAAATGGGGATTTCAACCCGAACCATGAGGCTTTGGGCACTAAAAATGATAGGCTACATGCTACTAAGGAGAATTTGGACCCTGCAAATGAGGCAAACCTCTTGCTTCCTCTACGGACCCCACAAGTGAAGCTTTGGTCTCAAATATAGGGCTTTGGGCACGCCAGTGGAGAGTTAGAGCTGTGAAATAGGGGTTTGGGCCCTATAAATGAGGGCTTGGACCCTCAAAGATAGGGCTTGGAAGTTCAAAATGGGGCTTTGGGCCCTAAAAGTGGGGCTGTGGAAATGAAAATGAGATCTGGAAGCCTGACATTAGGTTTTGTGCCCTGAAATGATGCTTTGGTACCCAGCATGAGGGCTTTGCATCCTAAAAATGGAGCTTTGGAGGCTCAAAATGAGGCTTTGGACATTCAAGAAACGAGCCTTTGGAGCCTAGATGAGGAGTTTGGACCGTAAATGAGGCTTGGGGACCTAAGAAGCGGTAGTTGCACCCTCAAAATGAGACTTTGAGTCCTCAGAATTGCAGAGTGGATCCTAAAAATGAGGCTTTGAAAGCTAAAAATCAGGGTTTGGGCCTGAAAATGAGTCCTTGGAGCCCATAAATCTGGCTTTGGACTCTCAAACTCAGCATTTGGACCGTCCAAATCAGACTTTGGGCCTTCCAAATGATGCTCTAGGCCCTTAACACGAGTCTTTGGCCCTTAAAAGGGGGTTGTGGCACTTGTGAGGGTTTGGACCCTGAAAACGAGGGTTTGGACCATAGAAAGGAGGCTTTCAACCCGAGAATCAAAACTTAGGACCCTAAAGATGAGGCTTTGAGCCTTAAAAGAAGGATTTGGACCATCAAAATGAGAGTCTGGACCCTCACGATGCGGCTTATGCCTTAAAAACAACCGGCTGAATTCTGAAAATGAACCTTTGGAGCCTGAAAAGGAGGCTTTGGAAACGAAAAAAGTGTCTTTGGACTCTGCAAAGGAGACTTTGCAAACTGCAAGTAGCCTTTGGACCCTTAAAATGAGGATTTGCAGCCTAAAATGAGGCTTTGGAAAGCAAAAGTGAGACTTTGGCAAACAAAAATGAGGCTTTGGACCCTCTCAGTGTAGCTTTGGACCCTGCAACAAGGCTTTCTGCCCTAGAAGTGAGGGTTTAGGCCCTCAAAATGAAACGGTGCGTCCTAAAAAAAGGCTATGCGTAATACAAGGCACGTTTGGACCGTAAAAATAAGGATTTTGACACTCAAGATGCAGCCTGGACCCTGAAAATGACTGGCTGGCTACTAAAAATGCTGCCGTGGAGCCTGAAAAGGAGGATTTGGGACCTAAAAGTGCCGCTTTGGACTCTATTAAGGAGACTTTGCAACTACACCTGAGCCCTTGGACCCTAAACGCGAGGCTTTGGAAGCCAAAAGTGAAACTTTAGAAAGGAACAATGAGGCTTTGGACACTCTCAATGTAGCTTTGAACCCTAAAATGAGGCTTTCTGCCTTAAAAATGATGCTTTCTGGCCTCAAAATGAGGGTTTAGGTCCTAAAAATGAAACTGTGGGCCCTAGAGTAAAGCTATGGGTGATAAAAGAGAGGACTTGATGCTTAAAATTAGGATTTCAACCCTAACCATGAGGCTTTGGGCACTAAAAATGATGGGCTACATGCTACAAAGGACGCTTTGGACCCTGAAAATGAGGGTGTCACGGTTAAAGGCTGGGCCAGCCATTAAACCGGTGACAGATGTTCTGTATTAACCCTCCCCCCGCAAGAAGGGAAAGGGAAAGGGAAAGGGAAAGGGAAAAGGTAGGAGACTTATGGGCTGGAAAGTTAAAACAGGTTTAACAAACCCTAATAATGAAAGAAAATATAATAAGAACAAGGAAAATGATTAAATCTATACAAATATATACACAACCAAGATCAAGCTCCCCCGATGTCGGTCACGTCACCACCGGCACTGCAGGGCAGGCTCTGGGAGGGCCCAGGCTGGGCCCAGTGACGGACGGGAACTGGATTCAGGGATGCTCGGATCGGGATCGCGGGCAGCAGGAAAATGGACAGAGTCCTCTCTGGACGTCGGCCATAGCAGAAGGGGCGAGACCCTCGTGATCCCCCCGCTCTATACTGAGAATGACTTGTATGGGATGGAATACCTGCGTTGGTTCATTTTGGGTCACCTGTCCTGTCCGCTCCTCCCTGCAGGGGCGATCCTCCTGCGGCTCTTCACTCGGAAGCAGGGAGGAATTTGGCAGTGACCTTGGTTTCTCTAAGAATAAGGACAGCAAGAGGCTTTCTGCATAACATCCCTACCGGTGCCTCAGTGATAACTATAAACGTCGAGCGTTATCAGTCCTGCAATGAGACACTGTCTGCAAAACATGCAGGTAGTTTCAGAAAGTGCAGTTACTTAGAAGAGACTTAGCTGAAAGTAAAAATCACTGCAAGGAAAATTGGTCTGCTTTAGGCCAAACCAGGACAGTTCCCAGCGCCTCATTTTCTGTGACCAAGGCCTCACTTTTAGGATCCGGTCTGCAATTTTGCGGGCTCAAAGCCTCATTTTGATTGTCCAAATCCTCATGTTTAGGTCCCAAAGCCTCATTTTAGGCTCCAAAGGCTCATTTGCTGAATGTTCAAAGACTCATTTTGAGCCTCCAAAGATCCATATTTAGGGTGCAAAGCTGTAGTTTTGGGTCCCAAAGTATCATTTCAGGGCACAAAGCCTCATTTCATGGTTCAAAACATCATTTGCATTTCCAAAGCCCCCTTTTTAAGGCCCAGAACTTCCTTTTGCAGTTCCCATCTCTCATTTCTAGGGTCCAAAGGCCTCTTGTGCAGTTCTAAGCCTCAACTGCAGTGCCCAAAGCCCTATATTCAGGACTAAAGCTTCATTCCTGGGGACTATAGAGGAAGAAATTGGTTCCCATCCTTTTCAGGGTCCAAAGGGTTGCTTTTAGCACCTAGTCCATCCTTTTAAGTGCCCAGAGCCATGTTTTGACAGTTGAAGTTCCAGCAGACATCCGCTAAGGTGAAATACCCCACGAGAAGAAGGGCTGGCGATTGTGAGACTTCTCCCAGCTGCTTCTAGGATATTACATATGCCTCTTCATCCTGGTTGGGTGGTCTATAACAGACTCCCACCATGCTATCTACCTTGTTGGCACTTCCCCCTGATTCGTAACCATCAACACTTCACCCTTTCATCACCATCGTCAAGCTCTAGACAGTCAAAACACTCCTCAGTGCAGTCCCAGTCTCCCTCCACTCTGGGACCCCCGCCCTCCTGAGGTGACATGTGGGGGTGGGTTGTGATGTCGTGGAGGCCCACTGTGACACGCCGTGATGTGATGTGCTGTGCTGCAGGCATCGCTCCGGCAGTGCCACTAACAACAGTGGCAGCAGCCACAGCAGCAGCAGCAGCAGCATGGTGCAGTTGCAGGGGGCCATGGCCCCCGCCTGCCTCCTTATCTTCCTCCTCCTGGTAGCCCTGCAAGCCCGGGATGGCTGGGCTGCTGCGTGGCCACCACGGAGATTAGGTAGGTGGGTGGGCAAGGGTTGGCACCCAGCCCTGGGCAGCCTGGTGGGATGCCCACTGCACTTGGGTTGGCAGCGTGGCTGGGGTCATGGTGGGGCAGGGCTGGGAGAGCAGTGGGACCGGGCTGGGCCAGGTGAGCCTTGGCCAGCTCTGTGGGCAAGTGGGAGGCAGACACCCCGTGGTGAGGTGACAGGCAGTAGAACCATGGCCAGCAGGAGTGCTTCTCCCCCACGCTGCTCACAGCCGTGCCCAGGGCTCCCCAGCTGGGTCCTGGCTTTCAGCGTTGGGGAAGTCCTTCCTCGGGAGATGTCTGCTCAGGAAGACAGGAGCATTCCTGCTCTGGCCCTGCACTGCTGTCCTTGGGCACCCCCAGCTCCCCAGCACACAGCCCCAGCCCACAGCCTGGGGGAACAGACGGGGCAGCGCTGGTACAGCCTCTGACTGGCCAGCAGGCTCTTCTCCATGAGCCATGTGAATGCTCAAATCTTTCATTAAGTGCTTTCCTGTGTGCTTCTTTTGGGCACAGTAGATATCTCCCAGTAAGAAATCCCCACGAGGCCCTATGGTTGTCCATCTGGTCCTTGAGGGCTGTTGCACATGGCCTGGAAATGGTATTTTGAGAGCTTCCAGGTGCTAGCCAACAGGTCACGCGGGCCCCTCTGCAGCTTTGGAAACTTCGACCCACGTCTGGGGCCCACGTCATTACCTGACCCCCCCTCCAGTCACTGCAGGTCACTGAGAAAGAAGTAGATGACAACAACTAATGGACACGTGCTTGATTACAGCTCTGCCTATAGGCTATGGCCTCCCGATTTCTTGGCCTGATCTTGTCCAGGAGCCTCAGGACGACGCCACAGGTATGTTACTGGAGTGAAATTGCACTGAGATTTTAATATTTTGTTCATAAGCAATTTGACTTAATATATGCGTGGCCAATGCTCAGACATGCAGAAGTGCAGAGAGGAATGGGTGGGGCTGAGTGATGTGCCCTGGGGGCTCTGCCTTGCAAAGCTGTCCTTGCCAGCCTCTTCCCCACCCTGTGCTGCTTCCAGCGCCTGCTGCCAAGCCAGGGAGCTTGTTGGGGTCGAGTTTAGAACTGGTGCGAGCTCCAGGGGGCCCTATCTCCTGACAGCTCAATGCATGCTTTGTTTTGGATGAGAATGGCCCAGGCACCCAGTAACTGTCTGCATGATGCTCCTGAGTGGGAGGAAGAGACAAGGGCCCTGGAGCAATCCCACCTTGGAACGGCATTCCCTGCCGTTCAAATATGAAGAAGTACATTGACCCATTTCACGGGAGCTGCTCTGTTCTGCTTGTTCACAGACGTGGCTGTAGGTGACGGATACCCAACATCCCGACTGGGTTCCAGGGCTGACACGCTGGGAGATCACATGGGTCCGTCATGGCTTTGTACTTCCTTTAGTGGCTGCCAGTTCAAAGCCCAGGCATGAGGGAGGCATCTTTGCGGCTGTGAGAATATAGACGTGCATTGTGTGCCATGTCATGACGTGATCCCCTCACATGTTCTGCTGTTCCGTTATGACAGTGTCTATAACAATGTGTGATGAGAATTTGTCATGGGTGTTTGGTTGCAGATGTGGCTCTGGCTCCAGCTCGTCAGATGGACACTGATCAGGAGCTCACCTGGCATCGCAGGGGTGAGTAGTCAGTCTTGACTCACTTCACACACTAAGCACTCGTTTTCAGTATTTTCTTAGTGAGAAATTTTACTTGATACTTTCTGTTAAGGTCGTGAAAGAGCAAAGTATAAGGACAAACTAGAGAAATCTTTGCAGCGGTCATCAGAAGTAATAAACGAGCTCCTGAAACAGTTGGACCAAGAAGCACACGGTGGGTATATAACCCTCTTAACCAGAAGACCTGGGAAGCTGAGGTTTTAGACACATGTATGGACAAGCTGTAGCCTACACAACAGAAAGGGATCGATCAGAGCTTTGCTGCTCTGATGCTCGATTTCACACCTTGCAGGTGCTGGTGAGCCACAGAGATGGTCCAGAGTCTCTGCTGCCAGTTGTGGTTCAAGCGGAGTCCCAGGGACAGCTGCTGCCCCACTTACACCGTTACTGGCCAGAGCTCTGCTGGGCAGGCGTTGGTATCCAGCTGACAGGAACTGGCGGTGCTCACACCGTGCTGCCTGTCGCCAGAGGGGAGAGTGCCCTTGGGTGGTGGAGACTATGCGCAGGCAGCTGGGGGTCACTGAGACCAGCAGACTTTGCCTGTGCTGCAAGCATGCCCTGGTCACGATCGAAGCTGCTCCAGCTTCACAGCCTGGTCCAGGCCTGTTGTTCTCCTTGACGGTTGAGACCTCTCGGTGACACGTCAGGGACACGTGAAAGCTAGACATCCAGCTGGAGGACGGACACCTCACTTGAAGGCAGCTAAAGTGAAGGGCTGTGAATTCAGCCTCGGGTGGTTTAGCTGTCTGTTTCTAGTTGTGTTTTTAGATAACTCAGTTGTGTTTTTTGTCTTGGTTTGGAGGGTCTGTTGGCTTTTTGCTGCCACTTGTGAAAGTGCCCAGAATACGGCTGCAAGAGCTTGGGGTTCAGTCCCGGGTGTGTGTCTGTTACCCTTACTGTGTGATGGAGCTGGCACGATAGGACGTGCTTTTTGGAAGGGCTCTTACCCCAGAAGAACTGGCCACAGCGTCTCCCTGCCCTCTCTGAAGGAAGTCATTTACCATCATCTTGCAGATTGCCAAAAATGCTCTAAGTGCACACGAGAAGATGACATGCAATCTCCTAGTCTCTCAGCAGGTCACGTTTTGCTGTCTCCTGGTAAACTGGGAAGTGTCCAGCTCTTAAATTCTTCTCCATGAAACGCACATTGTTTGGACTAATGACGAGGTGCACCCCGAAATGACCACATTGAGTTTCTAAGTGTTACTGATATATTTTGCCTCCTGAAGATATTGCATTCCTGATGCAGAGCAGTTACTTCTACTTTAAGTGACCCACTTTTCTTTCTAAAGAGACAGACCCTGAGACTGTGGAGAAGGAGGCGCTTGAGGAAGGGGACAGTCACGCAGTGCCAGTCCCTGATGAAGAAAGAGGCGCAATTCAACCCACAGGCCTGCCAGGTAATTGCTGACCCTCTGTCATCCAGTGTCATAAAATCACGGTGTGTCTGCAGGCTCTTCCCCTGGTACACGCTACTGCTCAGCCTGTCAGCAGCCAAACGATTCGTACAGAGCAAGTGTTCTAAAAGAAGCTGGGAACGGTTTGCTTGGAAGTGGGGGAGCAAACCCATGACCCCGGGAAAACTGGATTGTGGCCATCCCAGTGCGTGAACAAATCTGAAAGGAGAAAGAGAGGCTCGAGAGTGCATTGATTTGCGGTGGCTTTGGGATGTTCCTTTGTTTCTACTGAAACCAAGGCAACGTTGCAGCCCCAGGATGGTCAGTGGTTCAGAGATGCCTCCAAAGGGAGAAAGAACATTTCCTGCCAATGTCAGAGCTCCTGTCCGATTACCAGTAGTGCGCAGGACACACTAACCTACAGAATTGTTCCTCCAGGTGTCCATGGCAAGAGAAAGTCAAATGCTGTGGACCTTAAGGATTCCCAGAAGTACCTCACAGGAGTCATCGTGGCAGTCTCGGGCTTCGTGGTGCTCATGATTGTGTTGTGTTGTGTGATCTGTGTGTGGAGGAAGAGAAAACAGTGAGCTGTTTGGAGTTTTTTTTTGCCAAACTTCTACATTAGATGGCTGCTCTTAGCTGTGAAGCATTTAGAGGTCGGGTAATCTGGAGTGCCAGGTTAGTTACTGGCCAGACTCTACTGAGATTTCTGCTGGGAGATGTTTGAACTGGCCTCTCAATTCATGGGCACTCTTTTCTGAAACCCCTTCTTACTGTGGCAAGCGTCAGGCAAAAGTGACCCTGCCCTGGCGAGAGCAGACCCAGCGACAGACGTAGATAGAGCAAGGTCAGAGAGTAAAAACAACAAGGGATGGCATTGCCACAGAAAGTGAGAATTGCAAGAGTGACATCTCCTTACCAGTGAATCTACCAGCAGGAATCACCCTGTTAGGTGATGCCGTAAATCCCAGGGATTCCCCTCAGCCAAGGTGTCCCAGCAACCCCGAGCGTGGTGAGGAACCTCCCCAGCTATGTGCCTTGCTTGGGAGAAAGAGAGTCAGCCTGTCCCATCTGCACCCCACCACTGCCAGCGTGCGTGTTCTCAGCACAGGGCTTTTGTCTGTGCAGGGGGAGGTATCTCTCTGGATACGTGTCCTGAGGAGAGGATGGAAAGCACCTCGCCGGAGAGCACCTCGCCGGAGAGCACGTGGCCAGAGAGCTGAGGCTGTCCCCTTGCCTGGTCAGGGATGGGCAGGGGAGCCGAGTGCTGGTCTCTGCCGGGAAGCTGAGAACGCAGAACAGGAGGCTCTCCTGGCCCTGCAGTGCCGTGCCCAGCTTTGGTCCCCTTGGTCTGCTGGGCTCAGGTCTCCTTCCCGGCACATGCAGAGCCAGGATGGTGAGGGCCGAGAGGAGACGAGCCATGGGCAGGCGAGCAGAGGGGTGTGGGGGCGCCCCGTTTTCTGCATGGAGTGCTCCATGCCCACAGCTCCCACGTGGAGCTGGGTGCCCGCACCCCACTGTGCACCCAGCACTGCCCTGCACCCTCGCACCCTGGCGGCACCGCAGCCGTGGTGGGGCCTCAGCAGCCTCCTCTCTCCACAGGTGTCCCTCCGTGGAAGACGGGCCCGACACCAGCAGCCATCCCGCGCACTCCGGCATTACTGAGAGCCAGACCCAACGCCAGCTGCCAGCACCTGTGCCTGGAGAACCAGGCTGCCAGCCAGGGAGCACTGGGGGACCGGCCACTGTGTACCAGCTCCCACCAGCCTGGACAGCAGCCCTGCAGGCCCGCAGCAGTAGCTCCGAGAGCCAGGTCCGATGGCAGCCGCCAGGACCTGTGCCGGGAAAAGAAGGCTACCAGCCAGGAAGCACTGGGGGACCGTCCACTGGGGACCAGCTCCCACCAGCCCGGAGAGCTGCCCTACACGTGCGTACTAGCAGCAAGGAGATCCTGATCTGATGGCAGCTACCAGGACCTGTGTCTGGAAAAACAGGCTACCAGCCAGGGAATACCGGGGGACCGGCCACTGGGGACCAGCTCCCACCAGCCTGGACAACCGCCCTGCGCCACCGCCCCCGCACCACCTAGACCGAGACCCGACGCAGCCGCCAGCACCTCTGCCTGGAGAACCAGGCTGCCTGCCAGGGAGCACGTGGCCCGCCCGCCCCGACCCCGGTTCCCACGGCTGGCCAACTTAACCCATTGGCTGTTGCACAACCGGCCCAGTGACATCCAGCCCCCAGAGAAATCGGAATGATTTATGGGAATAAATAGAGAGCAGTAGCACAATTGTCCGAGTCGTAATGGCAGCAAAGCCAGGAATTCACCAGTTCTGGGCTGAACTCCATATCGGGGCACACAGGGATGTGGATGTCTGTGGTGTCAGCAGACAGGGAGCTGGGCACGGGACATGCTGACCACAAAAATGAGGGTTTAGACCAAGAGAAAGAGGCTTTCAACCCTAGAATCAAAGATTTGGATTTGAACACTGAGGCTTTCGCCCCTAAAAGAGACATTTGGACCCTAATAATAAGGTTTTAGACACAGAAGCTGCAGTATGGACCCTAAAAAATTCTGGCTGAATTCTGAAAATGAACTTTTGATCCGGAAAAGGAGGCTTTAGAAAGTAAAAATGTGACTTTGGACTCTAAAAAGGAGACTTTGCAAACTACAACTGAGCCTCTGGACACTAAAAATGAGGCTTTGGAGCTAAAATGTGGCCTTGGAAGCCAAAACTGAAACTTTAGAAAAGAAAAATGAGGCTTTGCATGCTCTCAGTGAGGCTTTCTGCCCTAAAATTGAGGCTTGCTAGATTCAAAATGAGGGTTTAGGGCCCAAAAATGGAACTGTGGGCCCTAAAAAAAGTCTATGCATAACAAAAGACAGGTTTGGATCTTAAATGGGGATTTCAACCTGAACCATGAGGCTTTGGGCACTAAAAATGATGGGCTACATGCTACAAAGGACACTTTGGACCCTGCAAATGAGGCAAACCTCTTGCTTCCTCTAAGGACCCCACAAGTGAAGATTTGGTCTCAAATATAGGGCTTTGGGCATGCCAGTGGAGAGTTAAAGCTGTGAAATAGGGGTTTGGGCCCTATAAATGAGGGCTTGGACCCTAAAAGATAGGGCTTGGAAGTTCAAAATGGGGCTTTGGGCCCTAAAAGTGGGGCTGTGGAAATGAAAATGAGATCTGGAAGCCTGGACTGGATCCTAAAAAAGAGGCTTTGAAAGCTAAAAATCAGGGTTAGGGCCTGAAAATGAGTCCTTGGAGCCCATAAATCTGGCTTTGGACTCTCAAACTCAGCATTTGGACCGTCCAAATCAGACTTTGGGCCTTCCAAATGATGCTCTAGGCCCTTAACACGAGTCTTTGGCCCTTAAAAGGGGGTTGTGGCACTTGTGAGGGTTTGGACCCTGAAAACGAGGGTTTGGACCATAAAAAGGAGGCTTTCAACCCGAGAATCAAAACTTAGGACCCTAAAGATGAGGCTTTGAGCCTTAAAAGAAGGATTTGGACCATCAAAATGAGAGTTTGGACCCTCACGATGCGGCTTATGCCTTAAAAACAACCGGCTGAATTCTGAAAATGAACCTTTGGAGCCTGAAAAGGAGGCTTTGAAAATGAAAAATGTGTCTTTGGACTCTGCAAAGGAGACTTTGCAAACTGCAAGTAGCCTTTGGACCCTTAAAATGAGGATTTGCAGCCTAAAATGAGGCTTTGGAAAGCAAAAGTGAGACTTTGGCAAACAAAAACGAGGCTTTGGACCCTCTCAGTGTAGCTTTGGACCCTGCAACAAGGCTTTCTGCCCTAGAAGTGAGGGTTTAGGCCCTCAAAATGAAACGGTGCGTCCTAAAAAAAGGCTATGCGTAATACAAGGCACGTTTGGACCGTAAAAATAAGGATTTTGACACTCAAGATGCAGCCTGGACCCTGAAAATGACTGGCTGGCTACTAAAAATGCTGCCGTGGAGCCTGAAAAGGAGGATTTGGGACCTAAAAGTGCCGCTTTGGACTCTATTAAGGAGACTTTGCAAACTACACCTGAGCCCTTGGACCCTAAACGCGAGGCTTTGGAAGCCAAAAGTGAAACTTTAGAAAGGAACAATGAGGCTTTGGACACTCTCAATGTAGCTTTGAACCCTAAAATGAGGCTTTCTGCCTTAAAAATGATGCTTTCTGGCCTCAAAATGAGGGTTTAGGTCCTAAAAATGAAACTGTGGGCCCTAGAGTAAAGCTATGGGTGATAAAAGAGAGGACTTGATGCTTAAAATTAGGATTTCAACCCTAACCATGAGGCTTTGGGCACTAAAAATGATGGGCTACATGCTACAAAGGATGCTTTGGACCCTGAAAATGAGGGTGTCACGGTTAAAGGCTGGGCCAGCCATTAAACTGGTGACAGATGCTCTGTATTAACCCTCCCCCCGCAAGAAAAAGGGAAAGGGAAAAGGTAGGAGACTTATGGGTTGGAAAGTTAAAACAGGTTTAACAAACCCTAATAATGAAAGAAAATATAATAAGAACAAGGAAAATGATTAAATCTATACAAATATATACACAACCAAGATCAAGCTCCCCCGATGTCGGTCACGTCACCACCGGCACTGCAGGGCAGGCTCTGGGAGGGCCCAGGCTGGGCCCAGTGACGGACAGGAACTGGATTCAGGGATGCTCGGATCGGGATCGGGGGCAGCAGGAAAATGGACAGAGTCCTCTCTGGACGCCTTCCATAGCAGAAGGTGCAAGAAGGAGCAGGGGCGAGACCCTCGTGATCCCCCCGCTCTATACTGAGAATGACGTGTATGGGATGGAATACCTGCGTTGGTTCATTTTGGGTCACCTGTCCTGTCCGCTCCTCCCTGCAGGGGCGACCCTCCTGCGGCTCTTCACTCGGAAGCAGGGAGGAATTTGGCAGTGACCTTGGTTTCTCTAAGAATAAGGACAGCAAGAGGCTTTCTGCATAACATCCCTACCGGTGCCTCAGTGATAACTATAAACGTCGAGCGTTATCAGTCCTGCAATGAGACACTGTCTGCAAAACATGCAGTTAGTTTCAGAAAATGCAGTTACTAAACAGGAACTTAGCTGAAAGAAAAAATCACTGCAAGGAAAATTGGTCTGTTTTAGGCCAAACCAGGACAGTTCCCAGAGCCTCATTTGTAAAGTCCAGTTGCTCATTTTTGGACTCAAACACTTTTTTTTTAGCTCCCAAAGCCTCATTTTCTGGGACCAAAGCCTCACTTTTAGGATCCGGTCTGCAATTTTGTGGGCTCAAAGCCTCATTTTGATTGTCCAAATCCTCATGTTTAGGTCCCAAAGCCTCATTTTAGGCTCCAGAGGCTCATTTGTTGAATGTCCAAAGACTCATTTTGAGCCTCCAAAGATCTATATTTGGGGTGCAAAGCTGTTTTTTTGGGTACCAAAGCATCTTTTCAGGGCACAAAGCCTCATTTCAGGGTTCAAAACATCATTTGCATTTCCAAAGCCCCCTTTTTAAGGCCCAGAACTTCCTTTTGCAGTTCCCATCTCTCATTTCTAGGGTCCAAAGGCCTCTTGTGCAGTTCTAAGCCTCAACTGCAGTGCCCAAAGCCCTATATTCAGGACTAAAGCTTCATTCCTGGGGACTATAGAGGAAGAAATTGGTTCCCATCCTTTTCAGGGTCCAAAGGGTTGCTTTTAGCACCTAGGCCATCCTTTTAAGTGCCCAGAGCCCAGTTTTAAGGGCTGAAGTTCCAGCAGACATCCGCTAAGGTGAAATACCCCACGAGAAGAAAGGCTGGTGATTGTGAGACTTCTCCCAGCTGCTTCTAGAATATTGCATCTGCCTCTTCATCCTGGTTGGGTGGTCTATAACGGACTCCCACCATGCTATCTACCTTGTTGGCCCTTCCCCCTGATTCATACCCATCAACACTTCACCCTTTCATCACTGTCGTCAAGCTCTAGACAGTCAAAACACTCCTCAGTTCAGTCCCACTCTCCCTCCCCTCTGGGGCCATGGCCCCCGCCCGCCTCCTTATCTTCCTCCTCCTCGTAGCCCTGCAAGCCCGGGATGGCCGGGCTACTGCATGGCCACCACAGAGATTAGGTAGGTGGGTGGGCAAGGGTTGGCACCCAGCCCTGGGCAGCCTGGTGGGATGCCCACTGCACCTCGGGGTGGCAGTGTGGCTGGGGTCATGGTGGGGCAGGGCTGGGAGAGCAGTGGGACCGGGCTGGGCCGGGTGAGCCTTGGCCAGCTCTGTGGGCAAGTGGGAGGCAGACACCCCGTGGTGAGGTGACAGGCAGTAGAACCATGACCAGCAGGAGTGCTTCTCCCCCACGCTGCTCACAGCCATGCCCAGGGCTCCACAGCTGGGTCCTGGCTTTCAGCGTTGGGGAAGTCCTTCCTCGGGAGATGTCTGCTCTGGAAGACAGGAGCATTCCTGCTCTGGCCCTGCACTGCTGTCCTTGGGCACCCCCAGTTCCCCAGCACACAGCCCCAGCCCACAGCCCGGGGGAACAGATGTGGCAGCGCTGGTGCAGCCTCTGACTGGCCAGCAGGCTCTTCTCCATGAGCCATGTGAATGCTCAAGTCTTTCATCAAGTGCTTTCCTGTGTGCTTCTTTTGGGCACAGTAGAGATCTCCCAGTAAGAAATCCCCAAGAGGCCCTATGGTTGTCCATCTGGTCCTTGAGGGCTGTTGCACATGTCCTGGAAACGGTATTTTGAGAGCTTCCAGGTGCCAGCCAACAGGCCATGCGGGCCCCTCTGCAGCTTTGGAAACCTCCACCCATGTCTGGGGCCCACGTCATTACCTGACCCCCCCTCCAGTCACTGCAGGTCACTGAGAAAGAGGTAGATCACAACAACTAATGGACACGTGCTTGATTATTACAGCTCTGCCTATAGGCTACGGCCTCCCGATTTCTTGGCCTGATCTTGTCCAGGAGTCTCAAGACGACCCCACAGGTCTGTCACTTGAGTGAATCAGCACTGAGGTTTTAATATTTTGTTCATAAGCAATTTGACTTAATATTTGCGTGGCCAATGCTCAGACATGCAGAAGAGCAGAGAGGGAATGGGTGGGGCTGAGTGATGTGCCCTGGGGGCTCTGCCTTGCAAAGCTGTCCTTGCCAGCCTCTTCCCCACCCTGGGCTGCTTCCAGTGCCTGCTGCCAAGCCAGTGAGCTTGTTGGGGGGGAGTTTAGAGCTGGTGTGAGCTCCAGGGGGCCCGATCTCCTGACAGCTCAATGCATGCTTTGTTTTGGATGAGAATGGCCCAGGCACCCAGTAACTGTCTGCATGATGCTCCTGAGTGGGAGGAAGAGACAAGTGCCCTGGAGCAATCCCGCATTGGAACGGCATTCCCTGCCGTTCAAATATGAAGAAGTACATTGACCCATTTCACGGGAGCTGCTCTGTTCTGCTTGTTCACAGACGTGGCTGTAGGCAACGGATACCCAGCATCCTGGCTGGGTTCCAGGGCTGACACACTGAGAGATCACATGGGTCTGCCATGGCTTTGTACTTCCTTTAATGGCTGCCAGCCCAAAGCCCAGGCATGAGGGAGGCATCTCTTGCGGCTGTGAGAATATAGACGTGCATCGTGTGTGCCATGTCATGACGTGATCCCCTCATATGTTCTGCTGTTCAGTTATGACGGTGTCTATCACAATGTGTGATGAGAATTTGTCATGGGTGTTTGGTCGCAGATGTGGCTCTGGCTCCAGCTCGTCAGATGGACACTGAGGAGGAGCTCACCTGGCATCCCAGGGGACTCACTTCACACACTAAGCACTCGTTTTCAGTATTTTCTTAGTGAGAAATTTTACTTGATACTCTCTGTTAAGGTCGTCAAAGAGCAAACTAGAGAAATATTTGCAGCGGTCATCAGAAGTCATAAAGGATCTCCTGAAACAGCTGGACCAAGAAGCACACGGTGGGTATATAACCCTCTTAACCAGAAGACCTGGGAAGCTGAGGTTTTAGACACATGTATGGACAAGCCGTAGCCTACACAACAGAAAGGGATCGATCAGAGCCTCGCTACCCTGATGCTCGATTTCACACCTTGCAGGTGCTGGTGAGCCACAAAGATTGTCCAGAGTCTCTGCTGCCAGTTGTGGTTCAAGCTGAGTCCCAGGGAGAGCTGCTGCCCCACTTACACCATTACTGGCCAGAGCACTGTTGGGCAGGCGTTGGAGAGGCTCCAGAGTGCATTGATTTGCGGTGGCTTTGGGAGGTTCCTTTGCTTCTACTGAAACCAAGGCAACGTTGCAGCCCCAGGATGGTCACTGGTTCAGAGATGCCTCCAAAGGGAGAAAGAACATTTCCTGCCAATGTCAGAGCTCCTGTCCGATTACCAGTAGTGCGCAGGACACACTAACCTACAGAATTGTTCCTCCAGGTGTCCATGGCAAGAGAAAGTCAAATGCTGTGGACCTTAAGGATACCCTGAAATGCCTCATAGGAG
This sequence comes from Nyctibius grandis, assembly GCF_013368605.1. Classification (NCBI taxonomy): domain Eukaryota; kingdom Metazoa; phylum Chordata; class Aves; order Nyctibiiformes; family Nyctibiidae; genus Nyctibius; species Nyctibius grandis. Next base: position 23,333,245 of record NC_090665.1, read on the forward strand.
TCATCGTGGTAACCTAGGGCTTCGTGGTGCTCGTGATTGTGTTGTGTGATCTGTGTGTGCAGGAAGAGAAACTTCTCTATTAGATGTCTGCTCTTAGCTGTGAAGCATTTAGAGGTCGGGTAATCTGGAGTGCCAGGTTAGTTACTGGCCAGACTCTACTGAGATTTCTGCTGGAAGATGTTTGAACTGGCCTCTCAATTCATGGACACTCTTTTCTGAAACCGCTTCTTACTGTGGCAAGCGTCAGGTAAAAGTGACTCTGCCCTGACGAGAGCAGACCCAGCGACAGACGTAGATAGAGCAAGGTCGGAGAGTAAAAACAACAAGGGATGGCATTGCCACAGAAAGTGAGAATTGCAAGAGTGACGTCTCCCTACCAGTGAAGATACCGGCAGGAATCACCCTGTTAGGTGATGCCATAAATCCCAGGGATTCCCCTCAGCCAAGGTGTCCCAGCAACCCCGAGCGTGGTAAGGAACTTTCCCAGCTATGTGCCTTGCTTGGGAGCAAGAGAGTCAACCTGTCCCATCTGCACCCCACCACTGCCAGCGTGCGTGTTCTCAGTACAGGGCTTTTGTCTGTGCAGGGGAGGTATCTCTCTGGATACGTGTCTTGAAGAGAGGATGGAGAGCACGTGACCAGAGAGCTGAGGCTGTCCCCTTGCCTGGTCAGGGATAGGCAGGGGAGCCGAGTGCTGGTCTCTGCCGGGAAGCTGAGAACGCAGAACAGGAGGCTCTCCTGGCCCTGCACTGTTGTGCCCAGCTTTGGTCCCATAGGTCTGCCGGGCTCAGGTCTCCTTCGCGGCACCTGCAGAGCCAGGAGGGTCAGGGCCAAGAGGAGACGAGCCATGGGCAGGCGAGCAGAGGGGTGTGGGGGTGCTCCGTTTTCTGCACAGAGTGCTCCATGCCCACAGCTCCCATGTGCAGCCGGGTGCCCGCACCCCACAATGCACCCAGGGCTGCCCTGCACCCTCGCACCCTGGCGGCACCGCAGCCGTGCTGCGTCCTCAGCAGCCTCCTCTCTCCACAGGTGCCCCTCCGTGGAAGACGGGCCCGACACCAGCAGCCATCTTGTGCACTCCGGCATTACTGAGAGCCAGACCCAACGCCAGCTGCCAGCACCTGTGCCTGGAGAACCAGGCTGCCAGCCAGGGAGCACTGGGGGACTGGCCACTGGGGACAAGCTCCCACCAGCCTGGACAGCCACCCTGCACAACCGCACCAGCACCACTGTTAAAGAAAATTGGCAGAGTCCAAGTCTCTAGTTTTGCTGGTTTTATTAAACAACTCAGAGTTGGACCACCACCGCAGTGAATGGTACCTGACTCAAATTCACTGTCGGTTTATATAGAAACTAATAATCAATTACATCATAAACATTTCACAAACTTCTGTTAATAATCCACTAACTATTTCAATTCCTCTTTCTTCCTTCGTCAAGAGTCCACAAAAGTCCATTCTTTTCCATTGTTTAGCTGATCTTTATGTTCTGGTTCCGCTCCGACTCCAGTCAACACCCCATCCTTAATGTTCTTGCTGTAATCAGCGTCTCATCTTGATTCGGGTTGACCAGAGTCTGGTTTCCACTGCCAGCATCTCCTAAGTATTAACCTAAAATAGCTAAAGTCTATTTAGAACTTTATTTCCATTAATGTTTATTTCTAAGTATCCTATATTTCTTTTAAGGTAAAGAAAAGGTTAACCATACATCCCCTTTACTAAAATCATCAGAAGGTAATACTTCTAGGCCTACTCCTGCTGAGCTACTCATTAAGCTTTGATTGATGATTTGTTCAGTCATAGGTCAGGATTACACAAGGAGCTTTGAGAACAATATTCATGGATTCTGAAAACCCACCTGTGTTTATTCAGATAGACTTATATTAATTATTCTGTTCTTCATTCTATTTCACCCCTATTGATCCTTGTCTCCCTAACTCATAAGAACTTTTACATTAATTATGTGAAAATTTCTATAACAATTCCCTCCTTTTGTTTTTATTACATCCCTGCAATTATTTGTATCTCCATGATGATCCTATTCTTGAAGCAAAGGAAGAAGAATATCTCATAGAGCATTATCCTAACACTAGCATAATCACAATGGTATTAATTATAAGCAAGACAATTACAATCAGCTTCTTGATCCATAAAGCTAAGTCTAGGAACAAAGATGCGAGCCAAGAGAGTGTTTCAGTAGATCCTCACGAGGTGTCGTCTTTTTCTACCTTTTGCATCACAGAACTCACTTCCCAAATTTTGTGCACATCTGTGAGCAGTTCTCTGGATCGATCTGTGTACATACAGCAACTGATACTTAAAACTGTACACACTCCTCCTTGTGAGGCTAAGAGCATATCTAGAGCCATTCTGTTTTGAATTGTAATTTTAGAGAGTTTTGTAATTTCTTTTTTTGCAATGTCAGAAATCCACGCATTGAGGCATTGGATAATTTTTCAATATTTTTCAATTTTTCAATAATTTTTTTTCAATATTTATTATTGTTTTTTTCCAAATTGATAAATAATTCCTCTGGGCTCAATCTTTGGATAGCTAGACGTAAAAATGAGTTCCCCAGTCTTTGTCTTAATTGCTGCAAAGCAGCCTGCAGATCGCCAAGAACAATTATTATAAAGCACACAAGAGGCATTGGTATTGGGAATCTTGGTAATGAATAGTAAATTTTACACACGGTGAAACAGCAACTTTTACAGATGGAAGAAAAAGGAACAAACTAAAATATTTCATCCTTCCTCAGGTTCCTTGCGGACATGAGAATGATGGATCCAGGGTTCTTTCCCTGCAACTTTGACAGCATAAAAAGAAGTTAAAAGTATAACATAGGGTCCTTCCCACTTTGGTTCCAATCTATTTTTCCTCTTGAAGGTTGTTGGGGTTTTTTTTTGATTTTTTGTTTGTTTGTTTGTTTTTTGAAATCAATACTTTGTCTCCTGGTTGAATATTATGTACTTGTATCTCAGGAGACCCACCTTGATATCAATAGGCATGCTTTCGCATTTCAAAGAAATTTCAAAGAACGAATTTTGCAAGTACAGTATATATTGTGTCACTCGTTCATCTCCATCCAATAAACTTTTTTTTTTTTTGCTGGCAAATAAGTGCCTGGAACAGCCAAAACTCGCCCAAACAATATTTCTGCTGGCGATAACCCAACAGGTTGTCTGGGTGTGTTCCAAATGTCCCATAGAACCAAATTTAAAGCCTCTGGCCATTTCAATACAGTTGTTTTATACACTTTAACAATCTTTTCCTTTATGGTCCTATTCATTCTCTCTACCTGTCCAGAGGACTCAGGGTGATAGGGTGTGTGTAACTTCCCTGTGACTCCTAAAGCATTATGAACTTGGAACAGAATCGCCGCCGAAAAATGAGCTCCTCTATCTGAAACAATTACTTTAGGAACTCCATATCACAGTATTAATTCTTTCAGCAAAGCTTTAACTACAGCTTTTGAATAATTCTTTCTTGCCGGGAAGGCTTCTACCCATCTTGATAATTGATCTACAATCACTAACAAGTATGAATACCCCATTGCTTTTGGCATCTCAGCATAATCAATTTGCAATCTTTGAAAGGAAACACTATGGGCGGTCTTTTACCTTGAGGTGGCTGAATCCTAGTGGTAGCATACTGTCAGCAAAGTTTACAGCTTTCAGTAATCCTTTTCACCGCGGAGTACATTCCGGGTGCAGTCCACAGCCGTTGAATTCTCAGTGCAAGTCCCTCAGGTCCCCCATGGCATTTTTCATGGAACCACCGAACAAGATGTAGGAAATACCTTTTTGGGAGTAGGGGCTTGTTGCCCAATGTCCATTGTCAGTTCCATTGTTCAGCTCCAAGTTGTCTCCAAAATGTCATTTCTTCCTCTGGAAGAGCCTCATACATCTCCTCTGCACTTGGAAGCCTGTCAAGTTTCTCTGCTGCACGCAGAACTGCCATAATAAGGTGAATTTGTTTGGTTGCAGCTTCCGCAGCTTGATCAGCCAAGCGATTTCCTCACGACAGTGCATCTTGGTGGTTTGTGTGAGCTTTTATATAAAGTACTGTTATTTGTGCAGGTAACTGTATAGCTTCTGAAAGTTCACGTACCTCCTTCCCGTATGCAGTGGTTTTTCCAGCTGAAGTCAAAAAATCCTCTTTCTTTCCACAGGGTACTTGCAGCATGACAAACTCCAAAAGCGTATTTCGAGTCAGTGTAAATATCAGCTCTTTGACCTTTTGCCAACTTTGCAGCCTCAGTAAGTGCTATGATTTCCGCACCTCGTGCCCCCACAGCAATAGGGAGAGGATTAGCTTTTAAAACAGTTTTTTCTGTTGTTACTGCAAAGCCAGTATACCTTTTTCCTTCTTCGTAAAAGGATGAGCCATCGGTTAAAAGGCTGATGTCTGGGTCACTCGGGGGTTGGTCTTGAAGATCATTACGTGGCTTACTGGATACTGCTAACACCTGGGTACAGTCATGTTGATCTTTTTCCCCTTTGGTCAGCAAAGGTATTGAAGCGGCTGGATTCAAACTATTGCACCTTTGAAGTGTGATGTTGTCAGCCAAAAGTAAAACTAGTTCATATCTATGTGCCCGTTGCGGTGAAAGTGATTTTTCTGTATATTGTTTCAATAATATTTCAACTTCATGGGGTACGCATACAGTTAGGGGATGTCCCAGCATTGTTGATCTACATTTTTTCTACCATTTCTGCTGCCGCAGCTACTGATTTTATACAAAATGGTGTTCCTTGTGTAACCGGATCTAAATGAGTAGAAAAATATGCTACTGGTCTTTCATGTGGTCCTAAAGTTTAGACTAAAATTTCTCTAGCATTTCCCTTTCGCTCATCATGATATAATTTGAAAGGTTTACTATAATCTGGTAAACCTAAAGCTGGTGCTTGCATTAAGGCACCTTTCAGAGTTGTAAAAGCTTTTTGCCTCTCCAGACCCCATTTGATTGGTTAAATTGGGTATCCAAGGGCGACAAAATCCCACTTGTCCTAAAAACCCCCAAATTTGATTCTTTGTTACAGGCCTAGGTAATTCTTGGATTATCTTAATTTGCTCAGGATCTATTTCTCTCGTGCCTCGGCTTAATATAAATCCAAGGTACTTCACTTTTTGTCGGTAGAACTGCAATTTTGATGGAGATGCTCGGTGACCTTTTACAACCAATTTATTACACAAATACCGAGTATCTGTAACACAATCCTTCCTTGAACGACATACTAACAATAACTCATCTACATATTGTATCAATTCAGACTTACACGGAAAAAACAGATCAGCCAAATCCCCTCTCAAAATTTGGGAGAATTTAGTTGGTGAGCTTGTAAATCCCTGGGGTAACTGAGTCCAAGTTAATTGTTTCCCTTGCCAAGTGAAGCCAAATATGTGCTGGCTTTCCTCAGCCACAGGTATGCTAAAGAAAGCTCCAGTCAAATCCAATACAGTGTAAAATTTTCCCCAAATAGGTATTTGAGTAACAATCAAATTTGGATCAGCTGCTACTGGATGGGGAACAATTACAAATTCATTTACTACTCTTAAATCTTGTACAAATCTATATTCTGGATCCCTATCTTTGTCAACTGTTTACTAACCGGGAGTATGGATGTATTAAAAGAACTTTGACATTCTTTTAAAATCCGCTTTTCCAAAAATGATTTTATTTGTTTTCCGATGCTTGGGATAGCTTCTGCCACAATTGGGTATTGCCTAATAGAAGGGGGAGTCCCTCCTTTTGTTTTAATCACTACAGGTTCTGCAGATTTTAATAGTCCAATATCATCTCCAGAGAGACTCCATAATTTTTTAGGTACATTCTTTAACTCTTTCGGGATTTTAAGCTCACCTTCTTGAATTTCTACAGTTTGCATTCCCAATATGATCAATCGAATTCCTTTGGGAGTTAAATCTATGCATGTTTCCAACTCCTGCAATAAATCTCTCCCAAATAGTGAAATAGGAGAAGCTTGCGAGATAACAAATCGACCCCATATCAAACGATCATCAAAAAAAATAGGAAGGGGAAGAGAAAGCAGTAACTTCTCTTCACCCAAAATTCCAGTAACCTTTACAAATTCATCAGATAGCTGTGACACATGAAAATTTAACAATGATAAAGTTGCACCAGTATCTATTAAGAACTTAACAGGAATGCCATTTACATTAGTTGTGATAAATCCCTCGCTATCTACCTTAATCCCAGAGTCCCAATCCATAAATTTCTCAGCGAGAATGTGGACACCCTGGTCCTTCCGCTCTGTCTCTCCCACCGTTGTTGAAAGGTGGTATCAGAGGACAACACCGGACGATGTGCCCTAAATTACCACAGTAAAAAAACATTCCGCAGTATCAGTTCAAGAGAGAATGAATCTTTGTCTTCCTCGGTCTCCCCTTCCACAACCTTGTGAAAAACCTCTTCCCCTGCCGCGTTGGTAATTCTGAGTAGTTGCGGTGCTGAAAGGTTGATCTCTCTCTCTCTCGCTCCTTTCTCTCTTTTCTTTGATCTTGTTTCTTTGCTCTTCACTTCTTCCATCATATACAAAGGTGGCGATACTAAGAATCTTTGTGAGGCTTTCGCCTTGCCACCCTGGCATATGTTTCTTGAAATATTTATTAATATCAGGTGCAGACTGATCCACAAATACACTGATTGCAAGGGGTTCCTGAAAATTGTCCCTTGTCATTCCTCCATATTTCAGGAGAGTAGCTTTAAACCGAGTCCAGTAATCACTGGGATGTTCATCAGATTCTTGACTACATTCCATTACCTTTATCCAATTAGTAATTTTTTCTCCAGCTTGCCGAACAGCCTCCACCAGTTGCTGTAAGGCTTCTCGTTGGAGTCTGGCGCCATCCTCAGTGGCCAAATTCCAATTTGGGTTTTGATCGGGCCAGGGCTGTAGCCCTTGAGTTTGACCTCTTTGTGCAATTTCCTGATCCTTTTGTAAGGCTTTTTACCTCTCTTCTGCTGTAAAGAGCTCTCTCATGAGGGTCTTTACATCATTCCAATTTGCAGAATAATCAGTAAAAATGCCAGATAGCATCTCAGCACATTTTTCAGCATCCTCTCTGATGCGTGACATTTTGATTGCCAGTTTAGTAAATCTCCTTGTTTCCAAGCTTCATGTCTCACAACAGCTTGGACTGGTGGAACTTCTGGCGAAGCTCCAGGTCCAGCTCTAGGGTTTGGGATGCATTCCAGACTCATGGGATACATGCCAAATCCCTTGTCAGTGAAAGGATTCGATTCCTCCAGCACAGGCGCTGAAGGAATGGAAGGTTTCACTTGTTTAGGCTCTCTTTTGCCCTTCTTTGTATTTACCCAATGATACCAAATATACCAAAAATCAATATCTTGACTCTCTTCATCCTCGAGGATTATCCTTAAAAATTTCAACTTTGTGCATCAAAGGTCCCTTTAGAAGGCCAGATGCCTCTAGGTCCTCCACCTTGGACCCTAGTTAAAAATGGCCATTCTTCTTGACACAGCAAAATAAATCTCTTTTTCCCATATGTCCCGGTCAACAGAATTTTAATCCAATTCTCCAAAACCTCAGCAAGGGGCGTCCCCCTTTCAATGCTGGGTCCAATTCCCATTTTATCTTTTCCTTAATTTCCCGGGGTACGTTTGTTTCAAAAATCCCTCAGCAATTTTAAACACACAGGCTCCTAATGTCTGAGTATACCTGCTCCCAAGACCACCAGGTGAACTCACCCTTGTTGCCGGCAGTTGGGCGTTGGAGACGGGAATGCTCAGAGAATCGGAGCAGTGTCCTAGAGTCCCATCTGGGGTGCCAAATTCTGTTAAAGAAAATTGGCAGAGTCTGGGTCTCTAGGTTTGCTGGTTTTATTAAACAACTCAGAGTTGGACCACCACCGCAGTGAATGGTACCTGACTCAAATTCACTATCGGTTTATATAGAAAATAATAATCAATTACATCATAAACTTTTCACAAACTTCTGTTAATAATCCACTAACTATTTCAATTCCTCTTTCTTCGTCAAGAGTCCACAGAAGTCCATTCTTTTCCATCGGTACGCTGATCTTTATGTTCTGGTTCCGCTCCGACTCCAGTCAACACCCCGTCCTTAATGTTCTTGCTGTGATCAGCGACCCATCTTGATTCGGGTTGACCAGAGTCTGGTTTCCACTGCCAGCATCTCCTAAGTATTAACCTAAAATAGCTAAAGTCTATTTAGAACTTTATTTCCATTAATGTTTATTTCTAAGTATCCTATATTTCTTTTAAGGTAAAGAAAAGGTTAACCATACATCCCCTTTACTAAAATCATCAGAAGGTAATACTTCTAGGCCTACTCCTGCTGAGCTACTCATTAAGCTTTGATTGATGATTTGTTCAGTCATAGGTCAGGATTACACAAGGAGCTTTGAGAACAATATTCATGGATTCTGAAAGCCCACCTGTGTTTATTCAGATAGACTTATATTAATTATTCTGTTCTTCATTCTATTTCACCCCTATTGATCCAAGATCCAAGAACACTTTATTATGGGTTTAATTTTATTATTGTGTCTTTAGAAATTGAAACTGAGTGACACTGGATTATTGGGGGGGTCTTAACCTAAGATAAAATCAGATTAAAAAAATCTAAAATCAAGTCAATTAATAAGTAGTAACGTAGAAAATAAAAGAAACTGTGTGAAGGTAACTGAAATTTAAAAATAAAGAACAAAAACCAACCAAACAAAAAAAATAATGAAAAAACCCAACAACAAACCCACACGTTTCTGCTGACTTCAGAAAGTATTCAGTGTCTTCTGAATGCAGTAATACGGGTTTCAGAATATGTAAGAGATCCCTAGAACAAAGTGGAAAATATCTGAGTGGAGATGTAGTTCAGCGTTCACAAAGTTCTTAGCACTGAGAACCACGCTTAAGCACCGTGTCTTATATTTGCTGTTATGAATAATTATTGGTTTCTGTTGCATAAGACTCCTCCTTGGTGGCAACCGGGCCACTGTGCTAGCTGCTGTATTGACACAAACAAGAAGATAAGTCTCTCTCCATTGCACATACCTCAGTTGCGCAGGTGATTATTTATGCTGGTTTTGTTTAACCTGTCTTAAGATCGTGTGTGTCACGTGGAACCCATAAAGGGAGAACATGCGGATAGTCCTTTTTCTTTTTTGAGCACACACTATGGGTGCTTTGTGGACGATTTAAACTTGCAAATGCTCCCTTTTTCCGAAGTAGAATTTTCTGATCTTCCTCTTGAATAAAACGCTGTTTGTGTTTCATAGTGTAGCTACTGTTGGGTTTAGAAACTGTTTTACGTTGCCAGAGAGAGGCAGTACAGGAGCTGTCTTCTCTGTTCTGGTCATCCAGACAAGTACTGTGCTTACAACTAACAGAAAAGGGCACTGTAGGTTCGTAACCTCAGTCCTTTTGGCGAGGTGAAGGCGTAAGGGCTCAGGTATGTGTTCAAGTTACCATGTCTAAACATAATAAAGATCCTGTTTGAGAGGCCTTTAAAAATACTTGGAATGCATTATTTCCAGAGTAAAAGTTTATGAAAATACAACTCCTGACTCCCTATAAGCAACCTTAAGACTACTCACATACTCGTATTTACAATTTACATAACCTACTGGCTTGGGCCATGACATTGTCTGTTACCATTGACTTTTGAGTAGTCGTACAAGTGAAGCCCCCGCATCCAAGTGCGCTTAATGCATATTTATTAGCTGAGTTTGCACTATTTTGTTGCAGCCTTGCCACTTTCAGCCACTTTGGTCTGATGTCTTCTAGCAGCAAACAAGTGCGTAGGTGAGGTCAGCTGGTCAAGGTCTCTTGCGCGTGTCTTGGAAGCCACCTTTGTATTTTGATAATTTCTTATGTAAAATTTTGACATTTTCTTGTGCAAAATACTGCACTCCTCCTTTGTGTGCAAGGGAGGGGGGAGTAGGACATACCAGATAAGGCCATACGGCCCCACCCCTCCATTGTGACCTCATGGCCAGGACATCTATATAAGGCCACGTTTGCCCACCATGCCCATGGCAGACTCTGTCTTTGCTTCTGCATGGTGAAGGGAGCCAGTGGCTGCAACTCGCAGCCCCAGGGAACGCAGCTCTTGGTGACCTTTGGCAGCAGCGTTTGCTGGCCAACACCATGATGTAGGGTGTTGCAGGCCAGAGGCCCGTGGCATGCAGCCTCCTCTCGCCCCGCCAGGGCCCAACGCGAGCCCCTGGCAGCCTTGTGCAGAAGGAGGGGCAGAGGCGGGAGCTGGAAGCGCTATCGGCTGAGCTAGAGAAAGAGTGGCTCCGCACCCAAGAGCTGCGCCGCTGCTTCGATGCCGAAACCCGAGAGCTGAAGGCAGCTTTGGAGAAGGAGCGGCAGCTCCTGGCAGAGCGGCTCCAATCGCAGTGAGAGCAGCGGCTGGCTCAGGAGCTGTGGTGGCTGCAGAAGCTGAACCAGCGGCAGCGGGCGGCAGAGACCTGTCAGCTGCTGCGCTGAAAGGAGGCCGAGCTCCGCCAGGGACAGGAGCTGCTGTGGCAGGAGTGCACCACCACCGTTTGCCAGACACGAGACCTGCAGCGAATGCTGGCCGAGGAGATGGCGATGCCCACCAAGAGCAGCAGGGAGGCTGAAGCAAGCTGCAGGATGTCCTCAGCAAGCTCCCCTGCGAGACCGATGGCTCCCAGCCTGCCCGCATCCGCCACCTCCAGAACCAGCTGCAGCTGGAGACAAGACTCTTCAGCAAATACATCCTGCAGCAGTTCCAGGAAAGACCACTGGAAAGCCCCAGCACTGGGCAGCAAACACCATGCAAGGCTGTGGCAGATGTTCAGCTCCAGGTGCCAGAGGGGAAAGACTTGGCAATGCTGAGTTGCTCTGCAGCAAACTCAGCCAGCTCCTGGAGCAGAACACCCGCCTGCAGCGTGTTCTACAACACCTGGAGAGGCAAAAGAGAGCCTTTCAGAGGGAGAGCCGCCTCCTGAAAAAGGAAGGCTCTCCACAAGCATGCAAGGAGGCAGAGGGGCTGCAGCAAAAAATTGCTAAAGTAGCTGCCCTCCCCTCACAGCTGCAAGAAGGATCCAGGCGACTGCAGGAGAGCGTTGAACACCTGATCAATACTCCTATGAAATAAATCTTTCCTTAATTATCTCTCTGCGTAACCTCATTCTCTATCTAGTGTATGTATGTGAACTGAAAGAAGGATGTGCCAGCTACTGGGGGCATATCTCCTGCCCCATACAATCATTTAGGTTGGAAAAGACCTTTAACATCATCAAGTCCAACCGTTAACCTGGCACTGACAAGGCTACCACTAAACCATGTCCCTAAGCACCACATCTACACGGCTTTTAAGTACCTCCAGGGATGGTGACCCCACCACTTTCCTGGGCAGCCTGTTCCAATGTCTCATAACCCTTTCCGTGAAGAAATTTCTCCTGATAGCCAGTCTAAGCCTTACCTGGTGCAACTTGAGGCTCTTTCCTCTCATCCTATCGCTTGTTGCTTGGGAGAAGAGAACAACACCCACCTCGCTACACCTTCCTCTCAGGTAGTTGTAGACAGCAATAAGGTCTCCCCGGGCCTCCTTTTCTTCAGGCTAAACAACCCTCAGCCGCTCCTCATAACACTTGTTCTCTAGACCCTTCACCAGCTTCGTTGCCCTTCTCTGGACTCTCTCCAGCACCTCAATGTCTGCCTTGTAGTGAGGGGCCCAAAACTGAACACAGGATTCAGGGTGCGGCCTCACCAGTGCCAAGTATAGGGGGACAATCACTTCCCTAGTCCTGCCAGCCACACTATTTCTGATACAAGCCAGGATGCTGGTGGCCTTCTTGGCTGCCTGGGCACACTGCTGCCTCATATTCAGCTGCCCATCGATCAACACCCCCAGGTCCTGTTCTGCCAGGCAGCTTTCCAGACACTCTTCCCCAAGCCTGTAGTGGTGCATGGGGTTGTGGTTCAAGTGCAGGACCTGACACTTGGCCTTGTTGCTCCTCATATAGTTGGCCCCATCCCATCAATACAACCTCTCCAGACCCCTCTGCAGAGCCTTCCTACTCTCCAGCACATCAACACTCCTCCCCACCTTGGTGTTGTCTGTGAACTGACTGAGACTGCACTTGATCCCCTCGTCTACATCACTGATAAAGACATTAAAGAGAACAGGTCCCAACACTGAGCCCTGAGGAACACCACTTGTGACCGGCCGCCAACTGCATTTAACTGCATTCACCACAGCTCTTTGGACCGGGCCATCCAGCCAGTTTTTACCCAGCGTCCTGTATGTGCTCCATGATGGCACTCAAGGTGATCTGCTCCATAACCTTCCCCAGCAGTGAGGTCAGGCTGACAGGCCTGTAGTTCCTGAGATGCTCCTTCCACCCCGGTTACGTGGGTGTCGAGGGCTCAGGCCCCCGCCTCGGCACTTCACACCCACCCCGCTGAGGTGGTCGCCATGTCACGGTGGGCGGCAGGTAGCCGAGGGCATCACTGCCCACGTTTGGCCAGCGGTGCTGATGGCACAGTGGCCATTGTGACCCATGGGGCCAAGCCTATGAAAGGGGCGCTGGGCTCCGGCTGTGTGTCAGTGCAACCTGGTGAGGTGATGAGAGGACAGGGGAGGGATGGGGCTTGCACGGGGCTGCCGAGGCAGGAGGAGGGCCCCACACCTCGGGGCTCTGGGCCTGTGCTGCAAGCTCACCCACGTCCCTCTTCTCCCTCAGGGTCAGCAGAGGAGCTTTTGGAGGAGACACGCCAGCGCTGCTGGGACAGGGACTCTCCAAACGCTCACCATTGACGTGTGTCATGTCTTCAAGGAAGCGGGAGGTCTCTGACTTGATGAAGCAGGTTGAGAGCAAAGTATCCCTCCCACAGAATGGCAGAGGGGTTGTCGGGGCACTCAGCTTGGGACCGAGAGCGGTGGCAGGGGGAGGCAGGAGTTCCCCATGCACCCCAGGGCAGGACCCCTCCTTTCCTCAGCAAGCGGGGCCCAGGCTGGGCAGTGAGCACTGCTGGGGCACCCGTGCCTGCAATGGCCCCTTCCTCTCCAAGGCCTCCAGCCCTGCCCCTCATCCAGCGAGGCAGGGGCAGAGCAGGCCCCTGGGGGCAATCCCTCAGGGACGCTTCCCCCGGACCCGCAGAGGTGCTCAGCCCGATGCTCTCTCCCCTCCAGCTCTCTCCCCTCCCATATGCATGCTGTGCTGCTGGGTTGAGCCTGACCTGTGTACCTGCGGGCCCAAACTGGAGAAGCCAGGGCTCCGTGCCCATCTCTTTTGCCTGGTAAGTTACCCTGGGGCTCCCTCCAGCTTTCCCACAGGCAGTCCCTGCCACACTCTCCTCATCAGGAGGAGAGAAAAGCCTCCTCGTCTTTTCTCTTCTGCAGCATTTTGCCAACGAGCTCTTTCAGCGATCGTCCCCAGATGTAGGACTCCTGGGATTTCCCTCTGAGGACATTCGACGTACAATCTTTTGGGGAGTGCAGAAGGTGAGGACCTGACAAGAACAGGGAGCTTTGTGCCAGGAGAGGTTTGCAGGAGCTTAGCTCAGACCCCAAGAAAGAAATCCCAGCCCTTCCAACCAGCTCTGGGACACAAGTCTTGCTCCCAGCAGCTCCCTAGAGGCTCCGGCACAGGAGCCTCATCTGCCAGGCGGATCTGCGGGCTGTGACCCAGCAGCGGCCACATCTTGCACCCTGCCTGGAGGTGTGGGGCTGGCTGCGGAGGCCCGGAGGCTGTCGCTGTTGGGGGCTGCTGTGCTCTTTCCAGCAATGTTTTGTGTGTGGCGAGAGGGGGGCCACCATCACTTGCTGGGAGACGGGCTGCCACGGCAGCTTTCATCTGCCCTGTTCCGTGGAGGGGGGGCTGTGTTACCCAGCTCCACTGTCCATACAGGTACCTCCTCTCCCCTCCTCGCAGCCACCAGGGACTTGGAGCACTTCTCACCTTGCCCATCCCTTCCCTGTTCCCCTCCAGGGCCTTCTGCTGGGAGCACTGCCCCGAGCAGGCAGTGGAGGCGGCTCTGGGCACTGGTAAGAGGCAAAGCACCTGGGTGGCCCTGGGCTGTGGCTGGGGGCCAGGCAAGGCCTGGCAGCGGGTGCCCAGGGTGGACTTGGCAGAGCCTCTCTGCTCCAGGAGGGCTGGCAGCATCGCTCTGGCCCATCCTGCCCCGGGCCTGGGGGGCCATGTACTTGACCTTCCTGCTTCCCCTTACAGCCTCCACTGCCGGCTCCGAGCTCGCCAGCCCCAGCCAGGCAGGATCGGGCACTCTGTCGGATCCCTGACACCTGAGAACAGCAGCCCCAGCACTGACAGACAGGCAGCATTGGGGCAGTCTCTAGAATCTCCGGCACCGGAAACCAGCAGCCCCAGCACCGGCAACCAGGTGCCATCGGGGTCCTTCTGCGGCTCCCCGCCACTACAGGGCAGCAGCTGCTCCAGCTCACCTGGGCCCGACTGCATGCGAGACTGCTCCCGCATGCAACGTTGGGCCCAAACTCCCTACAGCCAGCCCGGACGCCACCGCCGTGACAGGAGCCAAGTGCCAGCACCTCCAGCCAGGCGATGCTGAGGCTGTCCCACAGCTCCCTGACACCTGAGAGCAGCAGCCCGAGCACTGCCAGCCAGCTGCCATCAGGGTCCTCCCGCGACTCCCCAGAGCTCGAGAGCAGCAGCCACTCCAGCCCCCCTGGGCCCGTGTGGATGCAAAACAGCTCCCACTTGCGACGTCGGGCCCAAACTCCCTACAGCCGGCCCGGGAGCCACCACGGGACCAGCCGTGCCCAAGTGCTGGCCCTCATTCCCCTCCACCGGCACAATAAAGTTGGCCATAAGTGTCCGCACTGGGAGATTCCACGCTCATTTGTTGGCTTCCTCCTCCTCCTCTCCCTTTCTCGAGGGGCAGCATTAGGGGCTGGGCCCAGAGGGTTGTCTTCACCCCGCAGATTGACAGAACCTTCTCCACACCTCCTTCCTCGCCGACTGCCCTTGGCCGGCTGTCCAGCACCAGGGCCGTGTGCTTCGGGCCTCTCTGGCTGAGGAGAAGAAACTGGACTCCACACAATCCAATGTGAATCAAAGTGAAGACGCTTTGTTAAGCATAGGCTGTCCCTTTTATACATTTGTACTTTCCCTGGCTGCAAGCATGTGCATTGCTATTGGTTAATATTACTGTCCACACTTCAAGCACACTCTTCTTTGATGTGTTGATTGGTTACTGCTCTGCCATTGGTCCTTTCTTGATTGGCTCCATCAGTTCCTGTTTCTTCTCCTCCGTGTGCAGCTCCCCTCGGCTACTCCCTCAATTCTTGTTTGCTCAGCTGCTAGTTTTCCTCATTTCTTCTCTCCAAGGTCAGTTCAATGACACTAACTACATGACTCTTGTCACGCAGCTAGGCCCTCACTCCATACTGTCATACTTCTGGCTCATTACATGCCCATTCTCCTCCAGAAACCCCACTACAATTCCCCCTTTCTTTTCTTGAGCCAGAAAGGCCGTGTTTATCATCCGCTGCAGGGCCCTTTGCAAGCAGGAGAATAAACATGGTAATACAAGCATGATAATACAAGTCACGAACAATCCCATAAATAGCATTTTAATCAATCTGACCAGCCACCCTCCAATTCCCAGATTACCTAACCAATCATCCAGAAACCCATGCTGTTCCCGTATTTTCTGTGTGGCTTCCATGAGCTCTTTGATCTGCTTTTGCACTTATAAGAGAGGGTTTGGACCCTGAAAATGAGGGATTGAACCATAAAAGTAGGCTTTCAAATCTGGAATCAAAAGTTAGGACCTAAAAACAAGGCTTTTTATACAAAACCAAGGTCAAGCTCCCCTGACGTCTGTCACGTCACCACCCGCACTGCAGGGCAGGCTCTGGGAGGGCCCAGGCTGGGCCCAGTGACGGACGGGAACTGGATTCAGGGATGCTTGGATCGGGGGCAGCAGGAAAATGGACAGAGTCCTCTCTGGACACCGGCCATAGCAGAAGGGGCGAGAAGGAACAGGGAAGAGACCCTCGTGATCCCCCCCCGCTCTATACTGAGAATGACGTGTATGGGATGGAATACCTGCGTTGGTTCATTTTGGGTCACCTGTCCTGTCCGCTCCTCCCTGCAGGGGCGACCCTCCTGCGGCTCTTCACTCGGAAGCAGGGAGGAATTTGGCAGTGACCTTGGTTTCTCTAAGAATAAGGACAGCAAGAGGCTTTCTGCATAACATCCCTACCGGTGCCTCAGTGATAACTATAAACGTCGAGCGTTATCAGTCCTGCAATGAGACACTGTCTGCAAAACATGCAGGTAGTTTCAGAAAGTGCAGTTACTTAGAAGAGACTTAGCTGAAAGTAAAAATCACTGCAAGGAAAATTGGTCTGTTTTAGGCCAAACCAGGACAGTTCCCAGAGCCTCATTTGTAAAGTCCAGTTGCTCATTTTTGGACTAAAACACTCCTTTTTAACACCCAAAGCCTCATTTTCTGGGACCAAAGCCTCACTTTTAGGATCCGGTCTGCAATTTTGAGGTCCCAAAGCCTCATTTTAGGCTCCAAACACTCATTTGTTGAATGTCCAAAGACTCATTTTGAACGTCCAAAGATCCATATTAAGGGTGCAAAGCTGTATTTTTGGGTCCAAAGCATCATTTCAGGGCACAAAACGTAATTGCAGGGTTCAAAACATCATTTCCATTTCCAAAACCCCCTTTTTAAGGCCTAGAACTTCCTTTTGCTGTTCCCATCTCTCATTTATACGGTCCAAAGGCCTCTTGTGCAGTTCTAAGCCTCAACTGCAGTGCCCAAAGCCCTATATTTGGGAGCAAATCTTCATTTCTGGGGTCCATACAGGAACAAATTGGTTCCCATCCTCTTCAGGGTCCAAAGCATTGCTTTTAGCACCTAGTCCATCGTTTTAAGTGCCCAGAGCCCAGTTTTGAGGGCTGAAGTTCCAGCAGACGTCCGCTAAGGTGAAGTACCCTATGAGAAGAAGGGCTGGCAATCGTGAGACTTCTCCCAGCTGCTTCTAGAATATTGCATCTGCCTCTTCATCCTGGTTGGGTGGTCTATAACAGATTCCCACCATGCTATCTGCCTTATTGGCCCTTCCCCCTGATTCGTACCCATGAACACTTCACCCTTTCATCACTGTCGTCAAGCTCTAGACAGTAAAAACACTCCTCAGTGCAGTCCCAGTCTCCCTCCCCTCTGAGACCCCCGCCCTCCCGAGGTGACATGTGGGGGTGGGCTGTGATGTCATAGAGGCCCACTGTGACACGCCGTGATGTGCTGTGCTGTGCCATAGGCACCGCTCCGGCAGTGCCACTAACAACAGTGGCAGCAGCCACAGCAGCAGCAGCAGCAGCAGCAGCATGGTGCAGTTGCAGGGGGCCATGGCCCCTGCCCGCCTCCTTATCTTACTTCTCCTGGTAGCCCTGCAAGCCCGGGATGGCCGGGCTGCTGTGTGGCCACCACGGAGATTAGGTAGGTGGGTGGGCAAGGGTTGGCACCCAGCCCTGGGCAGCCTGGTGACATGCCCACTGCACCTCGGGGTGGCAGTGTGGCTGGGGTCATGGTGGGGCAGGGCTGGGAGAGCAGTGGGACCAGGCTGGGCCGGGTGAGCCGTGGCCAGCTCTGTGGGCAAGTGGGAGGCAGAAACCCCACCGTGAGGTGACAGGCAGTAGAACCGTGGCCAGTAGGAGTGCTTCTCCCCCACGCTGCTCACAGCCATGCCCAGGGCTCCCCAACTGGGTCCTGGCTTTCAGCGTTGGGGAAGTCCTTCCTCAGGAGATGTCTGCTCAGGAAGACAGGAGCATTCCTGCTCTGGCCCTGTACTTCCGTCCTTGGGCACCCCCAGCTCCCCAGCACACAGTCCAAGCCCACAGCCCCAGCCCACAGCCCGGGGGAACAGACGGGGCAGCGCTGGTGCAGTCTCTCACTGGCCAGCAGGCTCCTCACCATGAGCCATGTGAATGATCAAGTCTTTCATCAAGTGCTTTCATGTGGGTTTCTTTTGGGCACAGTAGAGATCTCCCAGTAAGGAATCCCCAAGAGGCCCTATGGTTATCCATCTGGTCCTTGAGGGCTGTTGCACATGTCCTGGAAATGGTATTTTGAGAGCTTCCAGGTGCCAGCCAACAGGTCACGCGGGCCCCTCTGCAGCTTTGGAAACCTCCACCCACGTCTGGGGCCCACGTCATTACCTGACCCCCCCCTCCAGTCACTGCAGGTCACTGAGAAAGAAGTAGATGACAACAACTAATGGACACGTGCTTGATTACAGCTCTGCCTATAGGCTACGGGCTCTGGACTTCTCAGCCTGATCTTGTCCAGGAGTCTCAAGACGACCCCACAGGTATGTCACTGGAGTGAATCAGCACTGAGGTTTTAATATTGTGTTCATATGCAATTTGACTTAATAGTTGCGTGGCCAATGCTCAGACATGCAGAAGTGCAGAGAGGAAATGGGTGGGGCTGAGTGATGTGCTCTGGGGGCTCTGCCTTGCAAAGCTGTCCTTGCCAGCCTCTTCCCTACCCTGTGCTGCTTCCAGTGCCTGCTGCCAAGCCAGGGAGCTTGTTGGGATGGAGTTTAGAGCTGATGTGAGCTCCAGGGGGCCCGATCTCCTGACAGCTCAATGCATGCTTTGTTTTGGATCAGCATGGTCCAGGCACCCAGTAACTCTCTGCATGATGCTCCTGAGTGGAAGGGAGAGACAAGTGCCCTGGAGCAATCCCGCATTGGAACGGCATTCCCTGCCGTTCAAATATGAAGAAGTACATTGACCCATTTCACGGGAGCTGCTCTGTTCTGCTTGTTCACAGACGTGGCTGTAGGCGACGGATATCCGGCATCCTGGCTGGGTTCCAGGGCTGACACACTGAGAGATCACATGGGTCCGTCATGGCTTTGTACTTCCTTTAAGGGCTGCCAGCTCAAAGCCCAGATGTGAGGGAGGCATCTCTTGCGGCTGTGAGAATATAGACGTGCATCGTGTGCCATGTCATGACGTGATCCCCTCATATGTTCTGCTGTTCCGTTATGACGGTGTCTATAACAATGTGTGATGTGAACTTCTCATTGCTGTTTGGTTGCAGATGTGGCTCTGGCTCCAGCTCGTCAGACGGACACTGAGCAGGAACTCAAGTGGCATCCCAGGGGACTCACTTCACACACTAAGCACTCGTTTTCAGTATTTTCTTAGTGAGAAATTTTACTTGATACTTTCTGTTCAGGTCGTCAAAGAGCAAAGTATAAAGACAAACTAGAGAAATCTTTCCAGAGGTCATCAGAAGTCATAAAGGATCTCCTGAAACAGTTGGACCAAGAAGCACACGGTGGGTATATAACCCTCTTAACCAGAAGACCTGGGAAGCTGAGGTTTTAGACACATGTAGGGACAAGCTGTAGCTTACACAACAGAAAGGGATCGATCAGAGCTTTGCTGCCTTGATGCTTGATTTCACACCTTGCAGGTGCTGGTGAGCCACAGAGATGGTCCAGTGTCTCTGCTGCCAGTTGTGGTTCAAACGGAGTCCCAGGGACAGCTGCTGCCCCACTTACACCATTACTGGCCAGCGCTCTGCTGGGCAGGCGTTGGTATCCAGCTGACAGGAACTGGCGGTGCTCACACCGTGCTGCCAGTCGCCAGAGGGGAGAGTGCCCCTGGGTGGCGGAGAGGATGCGCAGGCAGCTGGGGGTCACTGAGACCAGCAGACTTTGCCTGTGCTGCAAGCATGTCCTGGCCACAATCGAAGCCGCCCCATCTTCACAGCCTGGTCCATGCCTGTTGTTCTCCTTGATGGTTGAGACCTCTTGGTGACACGTCAGGGACACGTGAAAGCTAGACATCCAGCTGGAGGACGGACACCTCACTTGAAGGCAGCTAAAATGAAGGGCTGTGAATTCAGCCTCAGGTGGTTTAGCTGTCTGTTTCTAGTTGTGGTTTAGATAACTCGGTTGTGGTTTTTGTCTTGTTTTGGAGGGTCTGTGGGCTTTTTGCTGTCACTTGTGAAAGTGCCCAGAATACGGCTGCAAGAGCTTGGGGTTCAGTCCCCGGTGTGTGTCTGTTACCCTTATTGTGTGATGGAGGTGGCACGATAGGACGTGCTTTTTGGAAGGGCTCTTACCCCAGAAGAACTGGCCACAGCGTCTCCCTGCCCTCTCTGAAGGAAGTCATTTACCATCATCTTGCAGATTGCCAAAAATGCTCTAAGTGCACACGAGAAGATGACATGCAATCTCCTAGTCTCTCAGCAGGTCATGTTTTGCTGTCTTATGGTAAACTGGGAAGTGTCCAGCTCTTAAATTCTTCTCCATGAAGGGCACGTTCTTCGGACTAGTGATGAGGTGCACTCCCAAATGACCACATTTTGTTTCTAAGTGGTATTGATGTATTTTGCCTCCTGAAGATATCGTCTTCCTGATGCAGAGCAGTTACTTCTACTTAAAGTGACACAGTTTTCTTTCTAAAGAGACAGACCCTGAGTCTGTGGAGAAGGAGTCGCTTGAGGAAGGGGACAGTCACACAGTGCCAGTCCCCGATGAAGAAAGAGGCGCAATTCAACCCACAGGCGTGCCAGGTAATTGCTGACCCTCTGTCATCCAGTGTCATAAAACCACTGTGTGTCTGCAGGCTCTTCCCCTGGTGCCCGCTACTGCTCAGCCTGTCAGCAGACAAATGATTCATACAGAGCAAGTGTTCTAGAAGAAGCCGGGAACGGTTTGCTTGGCAGTGGGGTGGAGCAAACCCATGACCCTGGGAAAACTGGATTGTGGCCATCCCAGAGCGTGAACAAATCTGAAAGGAGAAAGAGAGGCTCCAGAGTGCATTGATTTGCGGTGGCTTTGGGAGGTTCCTTTGCTTCTACTGAAACCAAGGCAACGTTGCAGCCCCAGGATGGTCATTGGTTCAGAGATGCCTCCAAAGGGAGAAAGAACATTTCCTGCCAATTTCAGAGCTGCTGTCCGATTACCAGTAGTGCGCAGGACACACTAACCTACAGAATTGTTCCTCCAGGTGTCGATGGCAAGAGAAAGTCAAATGCTGTGGACCTTAAGGATTCCCAGAAGTACCTCAGAGGAGCCACCGTGGCAGTCTCGGGCTTTATGGTGCTCGTGATTGTGTTCTGTTGTGTGATCCATGTGTGGAGGATGAGAAAACAGTGAGTTGTTGGGAGGATTTTCTTTCCAAATTTCTGTATTAGATGGCTGCTCTTAGATGTGAAGCATTTAGAGGTCGGGTATTCTGGAGTGCCGAGTTAGTTAGTGGCCAGACTCTACTGAGATTTCTGTTGGGAGATGTTTGAACTGGCCTCTCAATTCATGGACACTCTTTTCTGAAACCGCTTCTTACTGTGGCAAGCATGAGGTAAAAGTGACTCTGCCCTGATGAGAGCAGACCCAGCAATAGACGTAGATAGAGCAAGGTCAGAGAGTAACAACAACAAGGGATGGCATTGCCCTAGAAAGTGAGAATTGCAAGAGTGACATCTCCTTACGAGTGAAGATACCGGCAGGAATCACCGTGTTAGGTGATGCCATAAATCCCAGGGATTCCCCTCAGCCAAGGTGTCCCAGCAACCCCGAGCGTGATGAGGAACTTTCCCAGCTATGTGCCTTGCTTGGGAGCAAGAGAGTCAACCTGTCCCGTCCGCACCCCAACACTGCCAGCGTGCGTGTTCTCAGCACAGGGCTTTTGTCTGTGTGGGAAGAGGCATCTCTCTGGATACGTGTCCTGAAGAGAGGATGGAGAGCACGTGACCAGAGAGCTGAGGCTGTCCCCTTGCCTGGTCAGGGATGGGCAGGGGAGCCTAGTGCTTGTGTCTGCTGGGCAGCTGAGAATGCAGAACAGGAGGCTCTCCTGGCCCTGCAGTGCCGTGCCCAACTTTGGTCCCCTAGGACTGCTGGGCTCAGGTCTCCTTCCCAGCACATGCAGAGCCAGGATGGTGAGGGCCGAGAGGAGACGAGCCATGGGCAGGCGAGCAGAGGGGTGTGGGGGCGCCCCGTTTTCTGCACGCAGTGCTCCATGCCCACAGCTCCCATGTGCAGCCGGGTGCCTGCACCCCACTGTGCACCCAGGGCTGCCCTGCACCCTCGCACCCTGGTGGCACTGCAGCCGTGGTGGGGCCTCAGCAGCCTCTTCGCTCCACAGGTGCCCCTCCGTGGAAGACGGGCCCGACACCAGCAGCCATCCCGCGCACTCCGGCATTACTGGGAGCCAGACCCAATGCCAGCTGCCAGCACCTGTGTCTGGAGAACCAGGCTGCCAGCCAGGGAGCACTGGGGGACCAGCCACTGTGTACCAGCTCCCACCAGCCTGGACAGCCGCCCTGCAGGCCCGCAGCAGTAGCTCCGAGAGCCAGGTCCGATGGCAGCCACCAGGACCTGAGCCTGAAGTAACATGCTACCTGCCAGGGAGCACCGGGGGACCGGCCACTCTGTACCAGCTCCCACCAGCCCGGAGAGCCGATCTGCATGCCCGAACCAGCAGCACCGAGAGCCAGGTCCGATGGCAGCAGCCAGGACCTGTGCCTTGAAAACCAGGCTACCGGCCAGGGAGCCCTGGGGGACCGGACACTGAGGACCAGCTCCCACTAGCCCGGAGAGCCGCCCTATATGCCCTCAGCAGCAGCAAGATGAGCAAGGTGTGATGGCAGCCGTCAACACCTGTGCCTTGAAAACCAGGCTACCTGATAGGGAGCACTGGGGAACCAGCCCCTGCCAGCCCGGAGAGCCGCCCGGCCCGCCCGCCCTGACCCCGGTTCCCACGGCTGGACAACTTAGCCCATTGGCTGTTGTGGAACCAGCCCAGTGACATCCAGCCCCCAGAGAAATCGGAATGATTTATGGGAATAAATAGAGAGCAGTAGCACTATTGTCCGAGTCATAATGGCAGCAAAGCCAAGAATTCACCAGTTCTGGGCTGAACTCCATCTCAGGGCACACAGGGATGTGGATGTCTGCGGTGTCAGCAGACAGGGAGCTGGGCATGGGAAATGCTGACCACAAAAATGAGGGTTTAGACCAAGAGAAGGAGGCTTTCAACCCTAGAATCAAAGATTTGGATTGGAACACTGAGGCTTTGGCCCCTAAAAGAGACGTTTGGACCCTAATAATAAGGTTTTAGACACAGAAGCTGCAGTATGGACCCTAAAAACAACTGGCTGAATTCTGAAAATGAACCTTTGATCCTGAAAGTGAGGCTTTAGAAACTAAAAATGTGGCTTTGGACTCTAAAAAGGAGACTTTGCAAACTACAACTGAGCCTCTGGACACTAAAAATGAGGCTTTGGAGCTAAAATGTGGCCTTGGAAGCCAAAACTGAAACTTTAGAAAAGAAAAATGAGGCTTTGCATGCTCTCAGTGAGGCTTTCTGACCTAAAATTGAGGCTTGCTAGATTCAAAATGAGGGTTTAGGGCCCAAAAATGGAACTATGGGCCCTAAAAAAAGTCGATGCGCAACAAAAGACAAGTTTGGATCATAAAAAAGAGGATTTCACAGAATCAGAGAATCACAGAATCACAGAATGTTAGTGATTGGAAGGGATCTCGAAATATCATCTAGTCCAATCCCCCTGCCGGGGCAGGATTGCCAAGACCATATCACACAGGAAAGCGTCCAGGCAGGTTTGGAATGTCTCCAGAGAAGGAGACTCCACAACCTCTCTGGGCAGCCTGTGCCAGTGTTCGGTCACCCTCACCGTAAAGAAGTTTTTCCTCATATTTAAGTGGAACCTCCTGTGTTCCAGCTTGCACCCATTGCCCCTTTTCCTGTCATGGGATGTCACTGAGAAGAGCCTGGCTCCATCCTCTTGACACTTGCCCTTGACATATTTATAAACATTAATGAGGTCACCCCTCAGTCTCCTCTTCTCCAAGCTAAAGAGACCCAGCTCCCTCAGCCTCTCCTCATAAGGGAGATGTTCCACTCCCTTAATCATCTTCGTGGCTCTGCGCTGGACTCTCTCTAGCAGTTCCCTGTCCTTCTTGAACTGAGGGGCCCAGAACTGGACACAATACTCCAGATGCGGCCTCACCAGGGCAGAGTAGAGGGGGAGGAGAACCTCTCTTGACCTGCTGACCACACCCCTTCTAATACACCCCAGGATGCCATTGGCCTTCTTGGCCACAAGGGCACACTGCTGGCTCATGGTCATCCTGTTGTCCACTAGGACCCCCAGGTCCCTTTCCCCTACGCTGGTCTCCAACAGGTCTGCCCCCAACTTGTACTGGTCCATGGGGTTGTTCTTGCCCAGATGCAGGACTCTACACTTGCCCTTGTTATATTTCATTAAATTTCTCCCCGCCCAACTCTCCAGCCTGTCCAGGTCCCTCTGAATGGCTGCGCAGCCTTCCGTTGTGTCAGCCACTCCTCCCAGTTTTGTGTCATCAGCGAACTTGCTGACAGCGCACTCTAATCCCTCATCTAAGTCATTAATGAATATATTGAATAGAACTGGTCCCAGAACCGACCCTTGCGGGACTCCGCTAGACACAGGCCTCCAACTGGACTCTGTCCCGCTGACCACCACTCTCTGGCTTCTTTCCTTCAGCCAGTTCACAATCCACCTCACTACCCGATCATCCAGACCACACTTCCCCAGTTTAGCTGCGAGGATGCTGCTGTGGGAGACTGTGTCAAACGCTTTACTAAAATCGAGATAGACCACATCCACTGCTTTACCATCATCTATCCACCGGGTAACATCCTCATAAAAGGCTATCAAGTTGGTTGAGCATGACTTCCCGTTGGTGAAGCCATGCTGAGTGCCCCTAATGATCCCCCTATCCTTGATGTGCCTAGAGACAGCACCAAGGACAAGTTGTTCCATCACCTTTCCGGGGATGGAGGTGAGGCTGACCGGTCTATAGTTACCCGGGTCCTCCTTCTTGCCCTTTTTGAAGACTGGAGTGACATTCGCTTTCCTCCAGTCCTCAGGCACCTCTCCCGTTGCCCACGACTTAGTAAAGATGATGGAGAGTGGCCTAGCAATGACTTCCACCAGCTCCCTCAGCACCCGCGGGTGCATCCCATCAGGGCCCATGGATTTATGGATGTCCAGGTTGCTTAATTGGTCCCTGACCCAGCCCTCATCAACCAAGATAGATTCCTCCTCTATCCTGACTTCTTCTGAGGCCTCAGGGGTCCGGGGCTCCTCAGGACAGCCTCCAACAGTATAGACAGAGGCAAAGAAGGCATTCAGTAACTCCGCCTTCTTTTTATCCTCTGTCTCCAGGACCCCCACCTCATTCATCAGTGGGCCTACTTTGCCTCTAGTGTTGGCTTTACCTGCCATGTATTTGAAGAAGCCCTTTCTGTTGTCCTTGACCTCTCTTGCAAGGTTTAATTCCAAGGAGGCCTTAGCTTTCCTAGTTGCCTCCCTACATCCTCTGACAGCAGAATTATATTCCTCCCAAGTGGCCAGCCCCTCCTTCCACGATCTGTACACCCTCTTCTTCCACTTGAGTTTGCCCAGGAGTTCCCTGTTCAACCATGCAGGTCTCCTGGTACCCTTCCTTGACTTCCTACCTGCTGGGATGCTCTGATCTTGAGCTCGGAAGAAGCAGTCCTTGAATGCTAACCAACTATCTTGAGCCCCCTTACCTTCTAGTACCCTGTCCCATGGGATTTCCACTAGCAATTGCTTGAAAAGGCCAAAGTTGGCCCTCCTGAAGTTCAGGGTTGTGATTCTGCTAGCTATTCTGTTCCTGCCACATGAGATCCTGAACTCTACCATCTCATGGTCACTACAACCAAGGCTGCCCTCGACCTTCACCTCTTCAACCAGACCCTCCTTGTTAGTGAGGATAAGATCCAGCAGCGCTCCTCTCCTAGTTGGCTCATCCACCATTTGCATCAGAAAGTTATCATCAACGCACTGGAGGAACCTCCTGGACTGGGGATGGCTGGCTGAGTAGGCCTCCCAGCAAATATCAGGGTAGTTGAAATCCCCTACGACAACCAGGCCCTGTAATTGCGAGACTGCTCTCAGCTGCATGTAGAAGGCCTCATCACCGTCCTCATCCTGATCCGGAGGCCTGTAATAGACACCCACAACAGTATCACCCCTGCCAGGCTGCCCCTTAATTCGCACCCAACCCGAACCCAAACCGTGAGGCTTTGGGCACTAAAAATGATGGGCTACATGCTACAAAGGACACTTTGGACCCTGCAAATGAGGCAAACCTCTTGCTTCCTCTACGGACCCCACAAGTGAAGCTTTGGTCTCAAATATAGGGCTTTGCGCACCCCAGTGGAGAGTTAGAGCTGTGAAATAGGGGTTTAAGCCCTATAAATGAGGGCTTGGACCCTCAAAGATAGGGCTTGGAAGTTCAAAATGGTGCTTTGGGCCCTCCACGTGGGGCTGTGGAAATGAAAATGAGATTTGGAAGCCTGAAATTAGGTTGTTGTGCCCTGAAATGATGCTTGGGAGCCAAAACTAAGGCTTTGCAACCTAAAAATGGAGCTTTGGAGGCTCAACATGAGGCTTTGGACATTAAACTAATGAGCCTTTGGAGCCTAAATGAGGAGTCTGGACCCTAAATGACGAGGTAGCACCCTAAACTGAAGCTCTGGGACCTAAAAATGGGGATTTGTAAAGTCAAAATGAGGCTTTGAGTCCGCAAATTTGCAGACTGGATCGTAAAATGAGGCTTTGAAAGCTAAAAATGAGGCTTTGGGCCCCATAAATACGCCTTTGGACTGTAAAACTCAGGCTTTGGGCCTTCCAAATCACACTTTGGGCCCTAAAAACGAAGGCCTGGGCCCTTAACATGAATCTTTGGACCTGAAGAGGGGGCTTTTGCACTTCTAAGAGAGGGTTTGGACCCTGAAAACGAGGGTTTGGACCATAAAAAGGAGGCTTTCAACTCTAGAATCAAAACTTAGGCCCTAAAAATGAGGCTTTGACTCCTAAAAGATGTGTTTGGACCCTAAAAATAAGGATGTGGATCCTCAAGATGCAGCTTAGACCGTAAAAATGCTTGCTGGATACTAAAAATGCCGCTTTGGAGCCTGAAAAGGAGGCTTTGAAAACTAAAAATGTGGCTATGGACATTCTAAATATAGCTTTGGACAGTAAAACGAGGCTTTCTGCCCTAACAATGAGGGTTTAGGCCCTAAACGTGAAACTGTGGGCCCTAAAAAAAGGCTATGGGTAATAAAAGACAGGATTGGACCCTAAAAATGAGGATTTCAACCCGAACCATGAGGCTTTGGGCACTAAAAATGATAGGCTACATGCTACTAAGGAGAATTTGGACCCTGCAAATGAGGCAAACCTCTTGCTTCCTCTACGGACCCCACAAGTGAAGCTTTGGTCTCAGATATAGGGCTTTGGGCACGCCAGTGGAGAGTTAGAGCTGTGAAATAGGGGTTTGGACCCTATAAATGAGGGCTTGGACCCTCAAAGATAGGGCTTGGAAGTTCAAAATGGGGCTTTGGGCCCTCCATGTGGGGCTGTGGAAATGAAAATGAGATCTGGAAGCCTGACATTAGGCTGCTGTGCCCTGAAATGATGCTTTGGTACCCAGCACTAGGGCTTTGAACCCTAAAAAAGGGGCTTTGGGGGCTCAAAATGAGGCTTTGGACATTCAAGAAACGAGCCTTTGGAGCCTAGATGAGGAGTTTGGACCGTAAATGAGGCTTGGGGACCTAAGAAGCGGTAGTTGCACCCTCAAAATGAGGCTTTGAGTCCTCAGAATTGCAGAGTGGATCCTAAAAATGAGGCTTTGAAAGCTAAAAATCAGGGTTTGGGCCTGAAAATGAGTCCTTGGAGCCCATAAATCTGGCTTTGGACTCTCAAACTCAGCATTTGGACCGTCCAAATCAGACTTTGGGCCTTCCAAATGATGCTCTAGGCCCTTAACACGAGTCTTTGGCCCTTAAAAGGGGGTTGTGGCACTTGTGAGGGTTTGGACCCTGAAAACGAGGGTTTGGACCATAAAAAGGAGGCTTTCAACCCGAGAATCAAAACTTAGGACCCTAAAGATGAGGCTTTGAGCCTTAAAAGAAGGATTTGGACCATCAAAATGAGAGTTTGGACCCTCACGATGCGGCTTATGCCTTAAAAACAACCGGCTGAATTCTGAAAAAGAACCTTTGGAGCCTGAAAAGGAGGCTTTGGAAACAAAAATGTGTCTTTGGACTCTGCAAAGGAGACTTTGCAAACTGCAAGTAGCCTTTGGACCCTTAAAATGAGGATTTGCAGCCTAAAATGAGGCTTTGGAAAGCAAAAGTGAGACTTTGGCAAACAAAAACGAGGCTTTGGACACTCTCAGTGTAGCTTTGGATCCTGCAACAAGGCTTTCTGCCCTAGAAGTGAGGGTTTAGGCCCTCAAAATGAAACGGTGTGTCCTAAAAAAAGGCTATGCGTAATAAAAGACACGTTTGGACCATAAAAATAAGGATTTTGACACTCAAGATGCAGCCTGGACCCTGAAAATGACTGGCTGGCTGTTAAAAATTCTGCCTTGGAGCCTGAAAAGGAGGATTTGGGACCTAAAAGTGCCATTTTGGACTCTATTAAGGAGACTTTGCAACTACACCTGAGCCCTTGGACCCTAAAGACGAGGCTTTGGAAGCCAAAAGTGAAACTTTAGAAAGGAACAACGAGGCTTTGGACACTCTCAATGTAGCTTTGAACCCTAAAATGAGGCTTTCTGCCTTAAAAATGATGCTTTCTGGCCTCAAAATGAGGGTTTAGGTCCTAAAAATGAAACTGTGGGCCCTAGAGAAAAGCTATGGGTGATAAAAGAGAGGACTTGATGCTTAAAATTAGGATTTCAACCCCAACCATGAGGCTTTGGGCCTCACTAAAAATGATGGGCTACATGCTACAAAGGATGCTTTGGACCCTGAAAATGAGGGTGTCACGGTTAAAGGCTGGGCCAGCCATTGAACCGGTGACAGATGCTCTGTATTAACCCTCCCCCCGCAAGAAGGGAAAGGGAAAGGGAAAAGATAGGAGACTTATGGGCTGGAAAGTTAAAACAGGTTTAACAAAACTATAATAATGAAAGAAAATATAATAAGAACAAGGAAAATGATTAAATCTATACAAATATATACAAAACCAAGATCAAGCTCCCCTGATGTCGGTCACGTCACCACCGGCACTGCAGGGCAGGCTCTGGGAGGGCCCAGGCTGGGCCCAGTGACGGACGGGAACTGGATTCAGGGATGCTCGGATCAGGATCGCGGGCAGCAGGAAAATGGACAGAGTCCTCTTTGGACGCTGGCCATAGCAGAAGGGGCGAGACCCTCGTGATCCCCCCGCTCTATACTGAGAATGACGTGTATGGGATGGAATACCTGCGTTGGTTCATTTTGGGTCATCTGTCCTGTCCCCTTCTCCCTGCAGGGGCAACCCTCCTGCGGCTCTTCACTCGGAAGCAGGGAGGAATTTGGCAGTGACCTTGGTTTCTCTAAGAATAAGGACAGCAAGAGGCTTTCTGCATAACATCCCTACCGGTGCCTCAGTGATAACTATAAACGTCGAGCGTTATCAGTCCTGCAATGAGACACTGTCTGCAAAACATGCAGTTAGTTTCAGAAAATGCAGGAACTTAGCAGGAACTTAACTGAAAGTAAAAATCACTGCAAGGGAAATTGGTCTATTTTAAGCCAAACCAGGACAGTTCCCAAATTCTCATTTATAGAGTCCAGTTGCTCATGTTTGGACTCAAACACTCCTTTTTAGCACCCAAAGCCTCATTTTCTGGGACCAAAGCCTCACTTTTAGGATCCAGTCTGCAATTTTGTGGGCTCAAAGCCTCATTTTGATTGTCCAAATCCTCATGTTTAGGTCCCAAAGCCTCATTTTAGGCTCCAAAGGCTCGTTTGTTTAATGTCCAGAGATTCATTTTGAGCCTCCAAAGATCCATATTTAGGGTACAAAGCCGTAGTTTGGGTACCAAAGTATCATTTCAGGGCACAAAACGTAATCTCAGGGTTCAAAACACCATTTGCATTTCCAAAGCTCCCTTTTTAAGGCCCAAAACTTCCTTTTGCAGTTCCCATCTCTCATTTATACAGTCCAAAGGCCTCTAGTGCAGTTCTAAGCCTCAACTGCAGTGCCCAAAGCCCTATATTTGGGACCAAAGCTTCATTCCTGGGGACCATAGAGGAACAAATTGGTTCCCATCCTTTTCAGGGTCAAAAGCATTGTTTTTAGCACCTAGTCCATCGTTTTAAGTGCCCAGAGCCCAGTTTTGAGGGCTGAAGTTCCAGCAGACATCTGCCAAGATGAAGTACCCCAAGAGAAGAAAGGCTGGCGACTGTGAGACTTCTCCCAGCTGCTTCTAGAATATTGCATCTGCCTTTTCACCCTGGTTGGGTTGTCCATAACAGACTCCCACCATGCTATCTCCCTTGTTGGTCCTTCCCCCTGATTCGTAACCATCAACACTTCACCTTTCATCACCGTCGTCAAGCTCTAGACAGTCAAAACACTCCTCAGTGCAGTCCCAGTCTCCCTCCCCTCTGGGAACCCCGCCCTCCCGAGGTGACATGTGGGGGTGGGCTGTGATGTCATAGAGGCCCACTGTGACACGCCGTGATGTGCTGTGCTGTGCCACAGGTACTGCTCCGGCAGTACCACTAACAACAGTGGCAGCAGCAACATGGTGCAGTTGTAGGGGGCCATGGCCCCTGCCCGCCTCCTTATCTTCCTTCTCCTGGTAGCCCTGCAAGCCTGGGATGGCCGGGCTGCTGCGTGGCCACCACGGAGATTAGGCAGGTGGGTGGGAAAGGGTTGGCACCCAGCCCTGGGCAGCCTGGTGAGATGCCCACTGCACCTTGGGTTGGCAGTGTGGCTGGGGTCATGGTGGGGCAGGGCTGGGAGAGCAGTGGGACCAGGCTGGGCCGGGTGAGCCGTGGCCAGCTCTGTGGGCAAGTGGGAGGCAGACACCCTGCGGTGAGGTGACAGGCAGTAGAACCGTGGCCAGCAGGAGTGCTTCTCCCCCACGCTGCTCACAGCCATGCCCAGGGCTCCACAGCTGGGTCCTGGCTTTCAGCCTTGGGGATGTCCTTCCTCGGGAGATGTCTGCTCAGGAAGACAGGAGCATTCCTGCTCTGGCCCTGCACTGCTGTCCTTGGGCACCCCCAGCTCCCCAACACACAGCCCCAGCCCACAGCCCGGGGGAACAGACGGGGCAGCGCTGGTGCAGCCTCTGACTGGCCAGCAGGCTCTTCTCCATGAGCCATGTGAATGCTCAAGTCTTTCATCAAGTGCTTTCCTGTGTGCTTCTTTTGGGCACAGTAGAGATCTCCCAGTAAGAAATCCCCACGAGGCCCTATGGTTGTCCATCTGGTCCTTGAGGGCTGTTGCACATGGCCTGGAAACGGTATTTTGAGAGCTTCCAGATGCCAGCCAAGAAGTCACGCGGGCCCCTCTGACGCTTTGGAAACCTCCACCCATGTCTGGGGCCCACGTCATTACCTGACCCCCCCTCCAGTCACTGCAGGTCACTGAGAAATATGTAGATGACAACAACTAATGGACACGTGCTTGATTATTACAGCTCTGCCTATAGGCTACGGGCTCTGGACTTCTCAGCCTGATCTTGTCCAGGAGCCTCAGGACAACCCCACAAGTCTGTCACTTGAGTGAATCAGCACTGAGGTTTTAATATTCTGTTCATATGCAATTTAACTTAATATTTGCGTGGCCAATGCTCAGACATGCAGAAGAGCAGAGAGGGAATGGGTGGGGCTGAGTGATGTGCTCTGGGGGCTCTGCCTTGCAAAGATGTCCTTGCCAGCCTCTTCCCCACCCGGTGCTGCTTCCAGTGCTTGCTGCCAAGCCAGTGAGCTTGTTGGGGGGGAGTTTAGAACTGATGTGAGCTCCAGTGGGCCCTATCTCCTGACAGCTCAATGCATGCTTTGTTTTGCGTCAGCATGGTCCAGGCACCCAGTAGCTGTCTGCATGATGCTCCTGAGTGGGAGGAAGAGACAAGTACCCTGGAGCAATTCCGCGTTGGAACAGCATTCACTGCCGTTCAGATCTGAAGAAGTACATTGAACCAGTTCATGGGAGCTGCTCTGTTCTGCTTGTTCACAGACGTGGCTGTAGGCGACGGATACCCAACATCCTGGCTGGGTTCCAGGGCTGACACACTGAGAGATCACATGGGTCCGTCATGGCTTTGTACTTCCTTTAATGGCTGCCAGCCCAAAGCCCAGACGTGAGGGAGGCATCTCTTGCGGCTGTGAGAATATAGACGTGCATCGTGTGCCATGTCATGATGTGATCCCATCACATGTTCTGATGTTCAGTTATGACGGTGTCTATAACAATGTGTGATGAGAACTTCTCATTGCTGTTTGGTTGCAGATGTGGCTCTGGCTCCAGCTCGTCAGACGGACACTGAGCAGGAACTCACCTGGCATCCTGGGGTGAGTAGTCAGTCTTGACTCACTTCACACACTAAGCACTCATTTTCAGTATTTTCTTAGTGAGAAATTTAACTTGATACTTTCTGTTCAAGTCGTCAAAGAGCAGAGTATAACGGCAAACTAAAGAAATCTTTGCAGCGGTCATCAGAAGTCATAAAGGATCTCCTGAAACAGTTGGACCAAGCAGCACACGGTGGGTATATAACCCTCTTAACCAGAAGACCTGGGAAGCTGAGGTTTTAGACACATGTATGGACAAGCCGTAGCCTACACAACAGAAAGGGATCGATCAGACCTTTGCTGTCCTGATGCTCGATTTCACACCTTGCAGGTGCTGGTGAGCCACAGAGATGGTCCAGAGTCTCTGCTGCCAGTTGTGGTTCAAGCGGAGTCCCAGGGAGAGCTGCTGCCCCACTTACACCGTTACTGGCCAGAGCTCTGCTGGGCAGGCATTGGTATCCAGCTGACAGGAACTGGCAGTGCTCACACCGTGCTGCCAGTCGCCAGAGGGGAGAGTGCCCTTGGGTGACGGAGAGGATGAGCAGGCAGCTGGGCGTCCCTGAGACCGGCAGACTTTGCCTGGGCTGCAAGCATGTCCTGGCCATGAACGAAGCCGCCCCATCTTCACAACCTGGTCCATGCCTGTTGTTCTCCTTGACGGTTGAGACCTCTTGGTGACACGTCAGGGACAGGTGAAAGCTAGACATCCAGCTGGAGGACGGACACCTCACTTGAAGCAGCTAAAGTGAAGGGCTGTGAATTCAGCCTCGGGTGGTTTAGCTGTCTGTTTCTAGTTGTGTTTTTAGATAACTCGGTTGTGGTTTTCGTCTTGTTTTGGAGGGTCTGTGTGCTTTTTGCTGCCACTTGTGAAAGTGCCCAGAATACGGCTGCAAGAGCTTGGGGTTCAGTCCCTGGTGTGTGTCTACTACCCTTACTGTGTGATGGAGCATGGCATGATGGGACGTGCTTTTTGGAAGGGCTCTTACCCCAGCTGAATTGGCCATAGTGTCTCCCTGCCCTCTCTGAAGGAAGTCATTTACCATCATCTTGCAGATTGCCAAAAATGCTCTAAGCGCACACGAGAAGATGACATGCAATCTCCTAGTCTCTCAGCGGGTCAGGTTTTGCTATCTCCTGGTAAACTGGGAAGTGTCCAGCTCTTAAATTTTTCTCCATGAAAGACACGATGTTTGGACTAGTGGCGAGGTGCACCCACAAATGACCACATTTTGTTTCTAAGTGGTATTGATGTATTTTGCAGTTACTTCAACTTAAAGTGACCCACTTTTCTTTCTAAAGAGACAGACCCTGAGACTGTGGAAAAGGACGCGCTTCAGGAAGGGGACAGTCACGCAGTGCCAGTCCCCGATGAAGAAAGAGGCGCAAATCAATCCACAGGCATGCCAGGTAATTGCTGACCCTCAGTCATCCAGTGTCATAAAATTACTGCGTGTCTTCAGGCTCTTCCCCTGGTGCCCGCTACTGCTCAGCGTGTCAGCAGCCAAACGATTCGTACAGAGCAAGTGTTCTAAGAGAAGCCAGGAACGGTTTGCTTGGCAGTGGGGGAGAAAACCCCATGACCCTGGAAAAACTGGATTGTGACCATCCCAGAGCATGAACAAAGCTGAAAGGAGAAAGAGAGGCTCCAGAGTGCATTGATTTGCGATGGCTTTGGGACGTTCCTTTGTTTCTACTGAAACCAAGGCAACGTTGCAGCCCCAGGATGGTCAGTGGTTCAGAGATGCCTCCAAAGGGAGAAAGAATATTTCCTGCCAATGTCAGAGCTCCTGTCCGATTACCAGTAGTGCGCAGGACACACTAACGAACAGAATTGTTCCTCCAGGTGTCGATGGCAAGAGAAAGTCAAATGCTGTGGAACTTAAGGATTCCCTGAAGTGCCTCAGAGGAGTCATCGTGGCAGCCTTGGGCTTCATGGTGCTCGTGATCGTGTTCTGTTGTGTGATCCATGTGTGGAGGATGAGAAAACAGTGAGTTGTTGGGAGGTTTTTTTTCCAGACTTCTATATTAGATGTCTGCTCTTAGTCACGAAGGATTTAGAGGTCGGGTATTCTGGAGTGCCGAGTTAGTTACTGGCCAAACTCTACTGAGATTTCTGTTGGGAGATGTTTGAACTGGCCTCTCAATTCATGGACACTCTTTTCTGAAACCCCTTCTTACTGTGGCAAGCGTGAGGTAAAAGTGACACTGTCCTGACGAGAGCAGACCCAGCGACAGACGTAGATAGAGCAAGGTCAGAGAGTAAAAACAACAAGGGATGGCATTGCCACAGAAAGTGAGAATTGCAAGAGTGACATCTCCCTACCAGTGAATCTACCGGCAGAAATCACCCTGTTAGGTGATGCCATAAGTCCCAGGGATTCCCCTCAGCCAAGGTGTCCCAGCAACTCAGAGCGTGGTGAGGAACCTTCCCAGCTATGTGCCTTGCTTGGGAGCAAGAGAGTCAGCCTGTCCCATCTGCACCCCACCACTGCCAGTGTGTGTGTTCTCAGCACAGGGCTTTTGTCTGTGCAGGGGGAGGTATCTCTCTGGATACGTGTCCTGAGGAGAGGACGGAGAATACCTCGCCAGAGGGCTGAGGCTGTCCCCTTGCCTGGTCAGGTTTGGGCAGGGGAGCCTAGTGCTGGTGTCTGCTGGGCAGCTGAGAAAGGAGAACAGGAGGCTCTCCTGGCCCTGCAGTGCCGTGCCCAGCTTTGGTCCCATAGGTCTGCTGGGCTCAGGTCTCCTTCCCAGCACATGCAGAGCCAGGATGGTGAGGGCCGAGAGGAGACGAGCCATGGGCAGGCAAGCAGAGCCCCAGCTGAGAGGTGTGGGGGCGCCCCGTTTTCTGCATGGAGTGCTCCATGCCCACAGCTCCCATGTGCAGCCTGGTGTCCGCACCCCACAATGCACCCAGGGCTGCCCTGCACCATCGCACCCTGGCGGCACTGCAGCCGTGGTGGGGCCTCAGCAGCCTCCTCTCTCCACAGGTGCCACTCCGTGGAAGACGGGCCCAACACCAGCAGCCGTCCTGTGCACTCCGGCATTACTGGGAGCCAGACCCGATGCCATCTACCAGCACCTGTGTCTGGAGAACCAGGCTGCCAGCCAGGGAGCACTGGGGTTCTGGCCACTCTGTAGCAGCTCCCACCAGCCCGGAGAGCTGACCTGCATGCCCGAACCAGCAGCAACGAGAGCCAGGTCCGATGGCAGCAGCCAGGACCTGTGCCTTGAAAACCAGGCTACCGGCCAGGGAGCCCTGGGGGACCGGACACTGGGGACCAGCTCCCACCAGCCTGGAGAACCGCCCTATACGCCCTCAGCAACAGCAAGATGAGCAAGGTGTGATGGCAGCCGCCAGCACCTGTGCGTGGAGAACCAGGATGCCTGCCAGGGAGCACTGGGGAACCAGCCCCTGCCAGCCCGGAGAGCCGCCCGGCCCGCCCGCCCTGACCCCGGTTCCCACGGCTGGCCAACTTAGCCCATTGGTTGTTGCACAACCGGCCCAGTGACATCCAGCCCCCAGAGAAATCGGAATGATTAATGGGAATAAATAGAGAGCAGTAGCACAATTGTCCGAGTCGTAATGGCTGCAAAGCCAGGAATTCACCAGCTCTGGGCTGAACTCCATCTCAGGGCACACAGGGATGTGGATGTCTGTGGTGTCAGCAGACAGGGAGCTGGGCATGGGAAATGCTGACCACAAAAATGAGGGTTTAGACCAAGAGAAGGAGGCTTTCAATCCTAGAATCAAAGATTTGGATTTGAACACTGAGGCTTTCGCCCCTAAAAGAGACATTTGGACCCTAATATTAAGATTTTACACACAGAGTTTGCAGTATGGACCCTAAAAACATCTGGCTGAATTCTGAAAATGAACCTTTGATCCGGAAAAGGAGGCTTTAGAAACTAAAAATGTGACTTTGGACTCTAAAAAGGAGACTTTGCAAACTACAACTGAGCCTCTGGACACTAAAAATGAGGCTTTGGAGCTAAAATGTGGCCTTGGAAGCCAAAACTGAAACTTTAGAAAAGAAAAATGAGGCTTTGCACGCTCTCAGTGAGGCTTTCTGCCCTAAAATTGAGGCTTGCTAGATTCAAAATGAGGGTTTAGGGCCCAAAAATGGAACTGTGGGCCCTAAAAAAAGTCTATGCATAACAAAAGACAAGTTTGGATCCTAAAAATGGGGATTTCAACCAGAACCATGAGGCTTTGGGCACTAAAAATGATGGGCTACATGCTACTGAGGAGAATTTGGACCCTGCAAATGAGGCAAACCTCTTGCTTCCTCTACGGACCCCACAAGTGAAGCTTTGGTCTCAAATATAGGGCTTTGAGCACCCCAGTGCAGAGTTAGAGCTGTGAAATAGGGGTTTGGAACCTATAAATGAGAGTTTGGACCCCAAAAGTGCAGGCTTGGAAGTTCAAAATGGTGCTTTGGGCCCTCCACGTGGGGCTGTGGAAATGAAAATGAGATTTGGAAGCCTGAAATTAGGTTGTTGTGCCCTGAAATGATGCTTGGGAGCCAAAACTAAGGCTTTGCAACCTAAAAATGGAGCTTTGGAGGCTCAACATGAGGCTTTGGACATTAAACTAATGAGCCTTTGGAGCCTGAATGAGGAGTCTGGACCCTAAATGACGAGGTAGCACCCTAAACTGAAGCTCTGGGACCTAAAAATGGGGATTTGTAAAGTCAAAATGAGGCTTTGAGTCCGCAAATTTGCAGACTGGATCGTAAAATGAGGCTTTGAAAGCTAAAAATGAGGCTTTGGGCCCCATAAATACGCCTTTGGACTGTAAAACTCAGGCTTTGGGCCTTCCAAATCACACTTTGGGCCCTAAAAACGAAGGCCTGGGCCCTTAACGTGAATCTTTGGACCTGAAGAGGGGGCTTTTGCACTTCTAAGAGAGGGTTTGGACCCTGAAAACGAGGGTTTGGACCATAAAAAGGAGATTTTCAACTCTAGAATCAAAACTTAGGCCCTAAAAATGAGGCTTTGACTCCTAGAAGATGTGTTTGGACCCTAAAAATAAGGATGTGGATACTCAAGATGCAGCTTAGACCGTAAAAATGCTTGCTGGATACTAAAAATGCCGCTTTGGAGCGTGAAAAAGAGGCTTTGAAAACTAAAAATGTGGCTTTGGACGTTCTAAATATAGCTTTGGACAGTAAAACGAGGCTTTCTGCCCTAACAATGAGGGTTTAGGCCCTAAACGTGAAACTGTGGGCCCTAAAAAAAAGGCTATGGGTAATAAAAGACAGGATTGGACCCTAAAAATGAGGATTTCAACCCGAACCATGAGGCTTTGGGCACTAAAAATGATGGGCTACACGCTACTAAGGAGAATTTGGACCCTGCAAATGAGGCAAACCTCTTGCTTCCTCTACGGACCCAACAAGTGAAGCTTTGGTCTCAAATATAGGGCTTTGGGCACGCCAGTGCAGAGTTAGAGCTGTGAAATAGGGGTTTGGAACCTATAAATGAGGGCTTGGACCCTCAAAGATAGGGCTTGGAAGTTCAAAATGGTGCTTTGGGCCCTCCACGTGGGGCTGTGGAAATGAAAATGAGATCTGGAAGCCTGACATTAGGTTTTGTGCCCTGAAATGATGCTTTGGTACCCAGCACTAGGGCTTTGAACCCTAAAAAAGGGGCTTTGGGGGCTCAAAATGAGGCTTTGGACATTCAAGAAACGAGCCTTTGGAGCCTAGATGAGGAGTTTGGACCATAAATGAGGCTTGGGGACCTAAGAAGAGGTAGTTGCACCCTCAAAATGAGGCTTTGAGTCCTCAAAATTGCCGAGTGGATCCTAAAAATAAGGCTTTGAAAGCTAAAAATCAGGGTTTGGGCCTGAAAATGAGTCCTTGGAGGAAAGCGAATGTCACTCCAGTCTTCAAAAAGGGCAAGAAGGAGGACCCAGGTAACTATAGACCAGTCAGCCTCACCTCCACCCCTGGAAAGGTAATGGAACAACTTGTCCTTGGTGCTGTCTCTAGGCACATCAAGGATAGTGGGATCACCAAGGGGAAGCCATGCTTAACCACCCTGATGGCCTTTTATGAGGACGTAACCCGGTGGATAGATGATGGTAAGCAGTGGATGTGGTCTATCTCGATTTCAGTAAAGCGTTTGACACGGTATCCCACAGCATCCTCGCAGCTAAACTGAGGGAGTGTGGTCTGGATGATCGGGTAGTGAGGTGGATTGTGAACTGGCTGAAGGAAAGAAACCAGAGAGTGGTGGTCAATGGGACAGAGTCCAGTTGGAGGCCTGTGTCTATGTGTCTAGCGGAGTCCCTCAAGGGTCGGTACTGGGACCAGTTCTATTCAATATATTCATTGATGACTTGGATGAGGGAATAGAGTGCACTGTCAGCAAGTTCGCTGATGACACAAAACTGGGAGGAGTGGCTGACACAACGGAAGGCTGCGCAGCCATTCAGAGAGACCTGGACAGGCTGGAGAGTTGGGCAGGGAGAAATTTAATGAAATATAATAAGGGCAAGTGTAGAGTCCTGCATCTGGGCAAGAACAACCCCATGTACCAGTACAAGGCGGGGACAGACCTGTTGGAGACCAGCGTAGGGGAAAGGGACCTGGGGGTCCTAGTGGACAACAGGATGACCGTGAGCCAGCAGTGTGCCCTTGTGGCCAAGAAGGCCAATGGCATCCTGGGGTGTATTAGAAGGGGTGTGGTTAGCAGGTCAAGAGAGGTTCTCCTCCCCCTCTACTCTGCCCTGGTGAGGCCGCATCTGGAATATTGTGCCCAGTTCTGGGCCCCTCAGTTCGAGAAGGACAGGGAACTGCTAGAGAGAGTCCAGCGCAGAGCCACGAAGATGATTAAGGGAGTGGAACATCTCCCTTATGAGGAGAGGCTGAGGGAGCTGGGTCTCTTTAGCTTGGAGAAGAGGAGACTGAGGGGTGACCTCATTAATGTTTATAAATATGTCAAGGGCAAGTGTCAAGAGGATGGAGCCAGGCTCTTCTCAGTGACATCCCATGACAGGAAAAGGGGCAATGGGTGCAAGCTGGAACACAGGAGGTTCCACAAAAATGTGAGAAAAAACTTCTTTACGGTGAGGGTGACCGAACACTGGCACAGGCTGCCCAGAGAGGTTGTGGAGTCTCCTTCTCTGGAGACATTCAAAATCCGCCTGGATGCGTTCCTGTGTTTTATGGTCTAGGCAATCCTGCTCCGGCAGGGGGATTGGACTAGATGATCTTTCGAGGTCCCTTCCAATCCCTAAAATTCTGTGATTCTGTGATTCTGTGATAAATCTGGCTTAGGACTCTCAAACTCAGCATTTGGACCGTCCAAATCAGACTTTGGGCCTTCCAAATGATGCTCTAGGCCCTTAACACGAGTCTTTGGCCCTTAAAAGAGGGCTGTGGCACTTATGAGGGTTTGGACCCTGAAAACCAGGCTTTCGACCAGAAAAAGGAGGCTTTCAACCCGAGAATCAAAACTTAGGACCCTAAAGATGAGGATTTGAGCCCCCAAGAAGGGTTTGGACCATCAAAATGAGAGTTTGGACTGTCATGATGTGGCTTATGTCTTAAAAACAACTGGCTGAACTCTGAAAATGAACCTTTGGAGCCTGAAAAGGAGGCTTTGAAAATGAAAAAAGTGTCTTTGGACTCTGCAAAGGAGACTTTGCAAACTGCAAGTAGCCTTTGGACCCTTAAAATGAGGATTTGCAGCCTAAAATGAGGCTTTGGAAAGCAAAAGTGAGACTTTGGCAAACAAAAACGAGGCTTTGGACACTCTCAGTGTAGCTTTGGATCCTGCAACAAGGCTTTCTGCCCTAAAGTGAGGGTTTAGGCCCTCAAAATGAAACGGTGCGTCCTAAAAAAAGGCTATGCGTAATAAAAGACACGTTTGGAACATAATAAGGATTTTGACGCTCAAGATGCAGCCTGGACCCTGAAAATGACTGGCTGGCTACTAAAAATGCTGCCGTGGAGCCTGAAAAGGAGGATTTGGGACCTAAAAGTGCCGCTTTGGACTCTGTTAAGGAGACTTTGCAAACTACACCTGAGCCCTTGGACCCTAAAAACGAGGCTTTGGAAGCCAAAAGTGAAACTTTAGAAAGGAACAATGAGGCTTTGGACACTCTCAATGTAGCTTTGAACCCTAAAATGAGGCTTTCTGCCTTAAAAATGATGCTTTCTGGCCTCAAAATGAGGGTTTAGGTCCTAAAAATGAAACTGTGGGCCCTAGAGAAAAGCTATGAGTGATAAAAGAGAGGACTTGATGTTTAAAATTAGGATTTCAACCCCAACCATGAGGCTTTGGTCCTCACTAAAAATGATGGGCTACATGCTACAAAGGATGCTTTGGACCCTGAAAATGAGGGTGTCACGGTTAAAGGCTGGGCCAGCCATTGAACCGGTGACAGATGCTCTGTATTAACCCTCCCCCTGCAAGAAGGGAAAGGGAAAGGGAAAAGGTAGGAGACTTACGGGCTGGAAAGTTAAAACAGGTTTAATAAACTATAATAATGAAAGAAAATATAATAAGAACAAGGAAAATGATTAAATCTATACAAATATATACACAACCAAGATCAAGCTCGCCCGATGTCGGTCACGTCACCACCGGCACTGCAGGGCAGGCTCTGGGAGGGCCCA
Organism: Nyctibius grandis; assembly: GCF_013368605.1. Lineage (NCBI taxonomy): Eukaryota > Metazoa > Chordata > Aves > Nyctibiiformes > Nyctibiidae > Nyctibius > Nyctibius grandis. The sequence goes on from NC_090665.1 coordinate 23,374,256, forward strand.
GGCTGGGCCCAGTGACGGACGGGAACTGGATTCAGGGATGCTCGGATCGGGATCGGGGGCAGCAGGAAAATGGACAGAGTCCTCTCTGGACGCCTTCCATAGCAGAAGGGGCGAGAAGGAGCAGGGGCGAAACCCTCGTGAACCCCCTGCTGTATACTGAGAATGACGTGTATGGGATGGAATACCTGCGTTGGTTCATTTTGGGTCACCTGTCCTGTCCGTTCCTCCCTGCAGGGGCAACCCTCCTGCGGCTCTTCACTCGGAAGCAGGGAGGAATTTGGCAGTGACCTTGATTTCTCTAAGAATAAGGACAGCAAGAGCCTTTCTGCATAACATCCCTACCGGTGCCTCAGTGATAACTATAAACGTCGAGCGTTATCAGTCCTGCAATGAGACACTGTCTGCAAAACATGCAGTTAGTTTCAGAAAATGCAGTTACTAAGCAGGAACTTAGCTGAAAGTAAAAATCACTGCAAGGAAAATTGGTCTATTTTAGGCCAAAACAGGACAGTTCCCAAAGCCTCATTTATAGAGTCCAGTTGCTCATTTTTGGACTCAAACACTCCTTTTTAGCACCCAAAGCCTCACTTTTAGGATCCGGTCTGAAATTTTGTGGGCTCAAAGCCTCATTTTGATTGTCCAAATCCTCATTTTTAGGTCCCAAAGCCTCATTTTAGGCTCCAAACGCTCATTTGTTGAATGTCCAGAGACTCATTTTGAGCCTCCAAAGATCCATACTTAGGGTACAAAGCTGTAGTTTGGGTACCAAAGTATCATTTCAGGGCACAAAACGTAATCTCAGGGTTCAAAACACCATTTGCGTTTCCAAAACCCCCTTTTTAAGGCCCAGAACTTCCTTTTGCTGTTCCTATCTCTCATTTCTAGGGTCCAAAGGCCTCTTGTGCAGTTCTAAGCCTCAACTGCAGTGCCCAAAGCCCTATACTTGGGACCAAAGCTTCATCCCTGGGGACCGTAGAGGAACAAATTGGTTCCCATCCTTTTGAGGGTCCAAAGGGTTGCTTTTAGCACCTAGTCCATCCTTTTAAGTGCCCAGAGCCCAGTTTTGAGGGCTGAAGTTCCAGCAGACATCTGCTAAGGTGAAGTACCCCACGAGAAAAAGCGCTGGCGACTGTGAGACTTCTCCCAGCTGCTTCTAGGATATTTCATCTGCCTCTTCATCCTGGTTGGGTGGTCTATAACAGATTCCCACCATGCTATCTCCCTTGTTGGTCCTTCCCCCTGATTCGTAACCATCAACACTTCACCTTTCATCACCATCGTCAAGCTCTAGACAGTCAAAACACTCCTCAGTGCAGGCCCAGTATCCCTCCCCTCTGAGACCCCCGCCCTCCCGAGGTGACATGTGGGGGTGGGCTGTGATGTCATAGAGGCCCACTGTGACACGCCGTGATGTGCTGTGCTGTGCCACAGGTACTGCTCCGGCAGTGCCACTAACAACAGTGGCAGCAGCCACAGCAGCAGCAGCAGCAGCAGCATGGTGCAGTTGCAGGGGGCCATGGCCCCTGCCCGCCTCCTTATCTTACTTCTCCTGGTAGCCCTGCAAGCCTGGGATGGCCGGGCTGCTGTGTGGCCACCACGGAGATTAGGTAGGTGGGTGGGCAAGGGTTGGCACCCAGCCCTGGGCAGCCTGGTGACATGCCCACTACATCTCGGGGTGGCAGTGTGGCTGGGGTCATAGTGGGGCAGGGCTGGGAGAGCAGTGGGACCGGGCTGGGCCGGGTGAGCAGTGGCCAGCTCTGTGGGCAAGTGGGAGGCAGACACCCCGTGGTGAGGTGACAGGCAGTAGAACCATGGCCAGCAGGAGTGCTTCTCCCCCACGCTGCTCACAGCCGTGCCCAGGGCTCCCCAACTGGGTCCTGGCTTTCAGCGTTGGGGATGTCCTTCCTCGGGAGATGTCTGCTCAGGAAGACAGGAGCATTCCTGCTCTGACCCTGGGCATCCCCAGCTCCCCAACACACAGTCCCAGCCCACAGCTCGGGGGAACAGATGGGGCAGCGCTGGTGCAACCTCTGACTGGCCAGCAGGCTCTTCTCCATGAGCCATGTGAATGCTCAAGTCTTTCATCAAGTGCTTTCCTGTGTGCTTCTTTTGGGCACAGTAGAGATCTCCCAGTAAGAAATCCCCACGAGGCCCTATGGTTGTCCATCTGGTCCTTGAGGGCTGTTGCACATGGCCTGGAAACGGTATTTTGAGAGCTCCAAGGTGCCAGAGAACAGGTCACGCGGGCCCCTCTGACGCTTTGGAAACTTCGACCCACGTCTGGGGCCCACGTCATTACCTGACCCCCCCCATTCCAGTCACTGCAGGTTAATATGAAAGAAGTAGGTCACAACAACTAATGGACACGTGCTTAATTACAGCTCTGCCTATAGGCTATGGCCTCCCGACTTCTCGGCCTGATCTTGTCCAGGAGCCTCAGGACGACCCCACAGGTATGTCACTGGAGTGAATCAGCACTGAGGTTTTAACATTGTGTTCATAAGCAATTTGGCTTAATATTTGCGTGGCCAATGCTCAGACATGCAGAAGAGCAGAGAGGGAATGGTTGGGGCTGAGTGATGTGCTCTGGGGGCTCTGCCTTGCAAAGCTGTCCTTGCCAGCCTCTTCCCCACCCTGTGCTGCTTCTAGGGCCTGCTGCCAAGCCAGTGAGCTTGTTGGGGGGGAGTTTAGAGCTGGTGTAAGCTCCAGTGGGCCCTATCTCCTGACAGCTCAATGCATGCTTTGTTTTGCGTCAGCATGGTCCAGGCACCCAGTAACTGTCTGCGTGATGCTCCTGAGTGGGAGGAAGAGACAAGTGCCCTGGAGCAATCCCGCGTTGGAACGGCATTCCCTGCCGTTCAGATCTGAAGAAATATATTGGGCCATTTCACGGGAGCTGCTCTGTTCTTCTTCTTCACAGACGTGGCTGTAGGCGACGGATACCCAGCATCCTGGCTGGGTTCCAGGGTTGACACGCTGAGAGATCGCATGGGTAAGTCATGGCTTTGTACTTCCTTTAAGGGCTGCCAGCTCAAAGCCCAGACGTGAGGGAGGCATCTCCTGAAGCAGTGAGAATATAGACTTGCATCGCGTGTGCCATGATATGACGTGATCCCCTCATATGTTCTGCTGTTCAGTTATGACAGTGTCTATAACAATGTGTGATGAAAACTTCTCATTGCTGTTTGGTTGCAGATGTGGCTCCGGCTCCAGCTCGTCAGATGGACACTGAGCAGGAGCTCACCTGGCATCGCAGGGGTGAGTAGTCAGTCTTGACTCACTTCACACACTAAGCACTCGTTTTCAGTATTATCTTAGTGAGAAATTTAACTTGATGCTTTCTGTTCAGGTCGTCAAAGAGCAAAGTATAAGGGCAAACTAAAGAAATCTTTGCAGCGGTCATCAGAAGTCATAAAGGATCTCCTGAAACAGTTGGACCAAGCAGCACACGGTGGGTATATAACCCTCTTAACCAGAAGACCTGGGAAGCTGAGGTTTTAGACACATGTATGGACAAGCCGTAGCCTACACAACAGAAAGGGATCGATCAGAGCTTTGCTGTCCTGATGCTCGATTTCACACCTTGCAGGTGCTGGTGAGCCACAGAGATGGTCCAGAGTCTCTGCTGCCAGTTGTGGTTCAAGCGGAGTCCCAGGGAGAGCTGCTGCCCCACTTACACCGTTACTGGCCAGAGCTCTTCTGGGCAGGCGTTGGTATCCAGCTGACAGGAACTGGCAGTGCTCACACCGTGCTGCCAGTCGCCAGAGGGGAGAGTGCCCTTGGGTGACGGAGAGGATGAGCAGGCAGCTGGGCGTCCCTGAGACCGGCAGACTTTGCCTGGGCTGCAAGCATGTCCTGGCCATGAACGAAGCCGCCCCATCTTCACAACCTGGTCCATGCCTGTTGTTCTCCTTGACGGTTGAGACCTCTTGGTGACACGTCAGAGACAGGTGAAAGCTACACATCCAGCGGGAGGACGGACACCTCACTTGAAGCAGCTAAAATGAAGGGCTGTGAATTCAGCCTCGGGTGGTTTAGCTGTCTGTTTCTAGTTGTGGTTTAGGATAACTCGGTTGTGGTTTTTATCTTGTTTTGGAGGGTCTGTGGGCTTTTTGCTGTCACTTGTGAAAGTGCCCAGAATACGGCTGCAAGAGCTTGGGGTTCAGTCCCCGGTGTGTGTCTGTTACCCTTACTGTGTGATGGAGTTGGCATGATGGGACGTGCTTTTTGGAAGGGCTCTTTCCCCAGCTGAATTGGCCATAGTGTCTCCCTGCCCTCTCTGAAGGAAGTCATTTAGCATCATCTTGCAGTTGCCCAAAAATGCTCTAAGCGCGCACGAGGAGATGACATGCAATCTCCTAGTCTCTCAGCAGGTCATGTTTTGCTGTCTCCTGGTAAACTGGGAAGTGTCCAGCTCTTAAATTCTTCTCCATGAAAGGCATGTTCTTTGGACTAGTGGCGAGGTGCACTCCCAAATGACCACATTTTGTTTCTAAGTGGTATTGATGTATTTTGCCTCCTGAAGATATCATCTTCCTGATGCAGAGCAGTTACTTCTACTTTAAGTGACCCACTTTTCTTTCTAAAGAGACAGACCCTGAGACTGTGGAGAAGGAGTCGCTTGAGGAAGGGGACAGTCACACAGTGCCAGTCCCCGATGAAGAAAGAGGCACAATTCAACCCACAGGCATGCCAGGTAATTGCTGACCCTCTGTCATCCAGTGTCATAAAACCACTGTGTGTCTGCAGGCTCTTCCCCTGGTGCCCGCTACTGCTCAGCGTGTCAGCAGCCAAACGATTCGTACAGAGCAAGGGTTCTGAAAGAAGCCGGGAACGGTTTGCTTGGCAGTGGGGGAGCAAACCACATGACCCTGGGAAAACTGGATTGTGACCATCCCAGAGCATGAACAAAGCTGAGAGGAGAAAGAGAGGCTCCAGAGTGCATTGATTTGCGGTGGCTTTGGGAGGTTCCTTTGTTTCTACTGAAACCAAGGCAACGTTGCAGCCCCAGGATGGTCAGTGGTTCAGAGAGGCCTCCAAAGGGAGAAAGAACATTTCCTGCCAATGTCAGAGCTCCTGTCCGATTACCAGTAGTGCGCAGGACACACTAACCTACAGAATTGTTCCTCCAGGTGTTGATGGCAAGAGAAAGTCAAATGCTGTGGACCTTAAGGATACACTGGAGTACCTCACAGAAGTCATGGTGGCAGTCTCGGGCTTCGTGGTGTTCATGATTGTGTTCTGTTGTGTGATCTGTGTGTGCGGGAAGAGAAAAGAGTGAGTTGTTGGGAGGTATTTTTGCCAAATTTCTGTATTAGATGGCTGATCTTAGCTGTGAAGCATTTAGAGGTCGGGTATTCTGGAGTGCTGAGTTAGTTACTGGCCAGACTCTACTGAGATTTCTGTTGGGAGATGTCTGAACTGGCCTCTCAATTCATGGACACTCTTTTCTGAAACCCCTTCTTACTGTGGCAAGCGTGAGGTAAAAGTGACCCTGCCCTGACGAGAGCAGACCCAGCGAAGGAAAAAGGCAGAGCAAGGTCAGAGAGTAACATCAACAAGGGATGGCATTGCCACAGAAAGTGAGAATTGCAAGAGTGACATCTCCTCACCAGTGAAGCTACCGGCAGAAATCACCGTGTTAGGTGATGCCGTAAATCCCAGGGATTCCCCTCAGCCAAGGTGTCCCAGCAACCCCGAGCGTGATGAGGAACCTTCCCAGCTACATGCCTTGCTTGGGAGAAAGAGAGTCAGCCTGTCCCATCTGCATCCCACCACTGCCAGCGTGCGTGTTCTCAGCACAGGGCTTTTGTCTGTGCAGGGGCAGGTATCTCTTTGGATACGTGTCCTGAGGAGAGGACGGAGAATACCTCGCCAGAGAGCTGAGGCTGTCCCCTTGCCTGGTCAGGTTTGGGCAGGGGAGCCTAGTGCTGGTCTCTGCCGGGCAGCTGAGAAGGGAGAACAGGAGGCTCTCCTGGCCCTGCAGTGCCGTGCCCAGCTTTGGTCCCCTCGGTTTGCCGGGGTCAGGTCTCCTTCCCAGCACATGCAGAGCCAGGATGGTGAGGGCCGAGAGGAGACGAGCCATGGGCAGGCGAGCAGAGCCCCAGCTGAGGGGTGCGGGTGGCCCTGTTTTCTGCATGGAGTGCTCCATGCCCACAGCTCCCATGTGCAGCCTGGTGCCCGCACCCCACTGTGCACCCAAGGCTGCCCTGCACCCTAGCACCCTGGTGGCACTGCAGCCATGGTGGGGCCTCAGCAGCCTCCTCTCTCCACAGGTGCCCCTCCATGGAAGATGGGCCCGACACCAGCAGCCATCCTGTGCACTCCGGCATTACTGGGAGCCAGACCCAACGCCCGCTGCCAGCACCTGTTCCTGGAGAACCAGGCTGCCAGCCAGAGAGCAGCGGGGGACCGGCCACTTGGGACCAGCTCCCACCAGCCCAGAGAGCCGCCCTATGCACCCGCACCAGCAGCAAGGAAAGCCAGGTCTGATGGCAGCTGCCAGAACCTGCACCTGGAAAACCAGGCTACCAGCCAGGAAGCACTGGGGGACCGGCCACTGCGGACCAGCTTCCACCAGCCTGGACAGCCGCCCTGCACGACGGCACCAGCACCACTGTTAAAGAAAATTGGCAGAGTCCAAGTCTCTAGGTTTGCTGGTTTTATTAAACAACTCAGAGTTGGACCACCACCGCAGTGAATGGTACCTGACTCAAATTCACTATCGGTTTATATAGAAAATAATAATCAATTACATCATAAACTTTTCACAAGCTTCTGTTAATAATCCGCTAACTATTTCAATTCCTCTTTCTTCCTTCGTCAAGAGTCCACAAAAGTCCATTCTTTTCCATTGTTTAGCTGATCTTTATGTTCTGGTTCCGCTCCGACTCCAGTCAACACCCCATCCTTAATGTTCTTGCTGTAATCAGCGTCTCATCTTGATTCGGGTTGACCAGAGTCTGGTTTCCACTGCCAGCATCTCCTAAGTATTAACCTAAAATAGCTAAAGTCTATTTAGAACTTTATTTCCATTAATGTTTATTTCTAAGTATCCTATATTTCTTTTAAGGTAAAGAAAAGGTTAACCATACATCCCCTTTACTAAAATCATCAGAAGGTAATACTTCTAGGCCTGCTCCTGCTGAGCTACTCATTAAGCTTTGATTGATGATTTGTTCAGTCATAGGTCAGGATTACACAAGGAGCTTTGAGAACAATATTCATGGATTCTGAAAGCCCACCTGTGTTTATTCAGATAGACTTATATTAATTATTCTGTTCTTCATTCTATTTCACCCCTATTGATCCTTGTCTCCCTAACTCATAAGAACTTTTACATTAATTATGTGAAAATTTCTATAACAATTCCCTCTTTTTGTTTTTATTGCATCCCTGCAATTATTTGTATCTCCATGATGATCCTATTCTTGAAGCAAAGGAAGAAGAATATCTCATAGAGCATTGTCCTAACACTAGCATAATCACAATGGTATTAATTATAAACAAGACAATTACAATCAGCTTCTTGATCCATAAAGCTAAGTCTAGGAACAAAGATGCGAGCCAAGAGAGTGTTTCAGTAGATCCTCACGAGGTGTCGTCTTTTTCTACCTTTTGCATCATAGAACTCACTTCCCAAATTTTGTGCACATCTGTGAGCAGTTCTCCAGATCAGTCTGTGTACATACAACAACTGATACTTAAAACTGTACACACTCCTCCTTGTGAGGCTAAGAGCATATCTAGAGCCATTCTGTTTTAAATTGTAATTTTAGAGAGTTTTGTAATTTCTTTTTTGCAATGTCAGAAATCCACGCATTGAGGCATTGGCTAATTTTTCTTCCATCTCTCCACATATATTTATTATTGTTTTTTCCAAATTGATGAATAATTCCTCTGGGCTCAATCTTTGGATAGCTAGACATAAAAATGAGTTCCCCAGTCTTTGTCTTAACTGCTATAAAGAAGCCTGCAGATCGCCAAGAACAATTATTATAAAGCACACAAGAGGCATTGGTATTGGAATCATGGTAACAAATAGCAAATCTTACACAAGGTGAAATAGCAACATTTACAGATGGAAGAAAAAGGAACAAACTAAAATATTTCATCCTTCCTCGGGTTTCTTGTGGACATGAGAATGATGGATCTAGAGTTCTTTCCCTGAAAGTTTGACAGCATAAAAAGAAGTTAAAAGTATAACATAGGGTCCTTCTCACTTTGGTTCAAATCTGTTTTTCCTCTTGAAGGTTGTTGGGGATTTTTTTGTTGTTTTTTTCTTTTGTTCTTATTTTGCTTTTTTTTTTTTAATCAATACTTTGTCTCCTGGTTGAATATTATGTACTTGTATCTCAGGAGATCCACCTTGATATCAATAGGCATGCTTTCGCATTTCAAAGAACGAATTTTACAAGTACAGTATATATTGTGTCACTCGTTCATCTCCATCCAATAAACTTTTTTTTTTTTTGCTGGCAAATAAGTGCCTGGAACAGCCAAAACTCGCCCAAACAATATTTCTGCTGGCGATAACCCAACAGGTTGTCTGGGTGTGTTCCAAATGTCCCATAGAACCAAATTTAAAGCCTCTGGCCATTTCAATACAGTTGTTTTATACACTTTAACAATCTTTTCCTTTATGGTCCTATTCATTCTCTCTACCTGTCCAGAGGACTCAGGGTGATAGGGTGTGTGTAACTTCCCTGTGACTCCTAAAGCATTATGAACTTGGAACAGAATCGCTGCTGAAAAATGAGCTCCTCTATCTGAATCAACTACTTTAGAAACTCCATATCGGGGTATTAATTCTTTTAACAAAGATTTAACTACAGCTTTTGAATCATTCTTTCTTGCCGGGAAGGCTTCTACCCATCTTGATAATTGATCTACAATCACTAACAAGTATGAATACCCCATTGCTTTTGGCATCTCAGCATAATCAATTTGCAATCCTTGAAAAGGAAACACCACGGGCGGTCTTTTACCTTGAGGTGGCTGAATCCTAGTGGTAGCATACTGTCAGCAAAGTTTACAGCTTTCAGTAATCCTTTTCACCATGGAGTAGATTCCGGGTGCAGCCCACAGCCGTTGAATTGTCGGTGCAAGTCCCTCAGGTCCCCCATGACATTTTTCATGGAACCACCGAACAAGATGTAGGAAATACCTTTTTGGGAGTAGGGGCTTGTCGCCCAATGTCCATTGTCCACTCCGTTGTCCCGCTCCAAGTCGTCTCCAAAATGTCATTTCTTCCTCTGGAAAAGCCTCATACATCTCCTCTGCACTTGGAAGCCTGTCAAGTTTCTCTGCTACACACAAAGCTGCCATAATAAGGTGAATTTGTTTGGCTGCAGCTTCTGCAGCTTGATCAGCCAAGCGATTTCCTCACGACAGTGCATCTTGGTGGTTTGTGTGAGCTTTTATATAAAGTACTGTTATTTGTGCAGGTAACTGTATAGCTTCTGAAAGTTCACGTACCTCCTTCCCGTATGCAGTGGTTTTTACAGCTGAAGTCAAAAAATCCTCTTCTTTCCACAGGGTACTTGCAGCATGACAAACTCCAAAAGCGTATTTCGAGTCAGTGTAAATATCAGCTCTTTGACCTTTTGCCAACTTTGCAGCCTCAGTAAGTGCTATGATTTCCGCACCTCGTGCCCCCACAGCAATAGGGAGAGGATTAGCTTTTAAAACAGTTTTTTCTGTTGTTACTGCAAAGCCAGTATACCTTTTTCCTTCTTCGTAAAAGGATGAGCCATCGGTTAAAAGGCTGATGTCTGGGTCACTCGGGGGTTGGTCTTGAAGATCATTACGTGGCTTACTGGATACTGCTAACACCTGGGTACAGTCACGTTGATCTTTTTCCCCTTTGGTCAGCAAAGGTATCGAAGCGGCTGGATTCAAACTATTGCACCTTTGAAGTGTGATGTTGTCAGCCAAAAGTAAAACTAGTTCATATCTATGTGCCCGTTGCGGTGAAAGTGATTTTTCTGTATATTGTTTCAATAATATTTCAACTTCATGGGGTACGCATACAGTTAGGGGATGTCCCAGCATTGTTGATCTACATTTTTTCTACCATTTCTGCTGCCGCAGCTACTGATTTTATACAAAATGGTGTTCCTTGTGTAACCGGATCTAAATGAGTAGAAAAATATGCTACTGGTCTTTCATGTGGTCCTAAAGTTTAGACTAAAACTTCTCTAGCATTTCCCTTTCGCTCATCATGATATAATTTGAAAGGTTTACTATAATCTGGTAAACCTAAAGCTGGTGCTTGCATTAAGGCACCTTTCAGAGTTGTAAAAGCTTTTTGCCTCTCCAGACCCCATTTGATTGGTTAAATTGGGTATCCAAGGGTGACAAAATCCCACTTGACCTAAAAACCCCCAAATTTGATTCTTTGTTACAGGCCTAGGTAATTCTTGGATTATCTTAATTTGCTCAGGATCTATTTCTCTCGTGCCTCGGCTTAATATAAATCCAAGGTACTTCACTTTTTGTCGGTCGGTAGAACTGCAATTTTGATGGAGATGCTCGGTGACCTTTTACAACCAATTTATTACACAAATACCAAGTATCTGTAACACAATCCTTCCTTGAACGACATGCTAACAATAACTCATCTACAGATTGTATCAATTCAGACTTACACGGAAAAAACAGATCAGCCAAATCCCCTCTCAAAATTTGGGAGAATTTAGTTGGTGAGCTTGTAAATCCCTGGGGTAACTGAGTCCAAGTTAATTGTTTCCCTTGCCAAGTGAAGCCAAATATGTGCTGGCTTTCCTCAGCCACAGGTATGCTAAAGAAAGCTCCAGTCAAATCCAATACAGCGTAAAATTTTCCCCAAATAGGTATTTGAGTAACAATCAAATTTGGATCAGCTACTACTGGATGGGGAACAATTACAAATTCATTTACTACTCTTAAATCTTGTACAAATCTATATTCTGGATCCCCATCTTTGTCAAGTCGGTGTTTACTAACCGGGAGTATGGATGTATTAAAAGAACTTTGACATTCTTTTAAAATCCGCTTTTCCAAAAATGATTTTATTTGTTTTCCGATGCTTGGGATAGCTTCTGCCACAATTGGGTATTGCCTAATAGAAGGGGGAGTCCCTCCTTTTGTTTTAATCACTACAGGTTCTGCAGATTTTAATAGTCCAATATCATCTCCAGAGAGACTCCATAATTTTTTAGGTACATTCTTTAACTCTTTCGGGATTTTAAGCTCACCTTCTTGAATTTCTACAGTTTGCATTCCCAATATGATCAATCGAATTCCTTTGGGAGTTAAATCTATGCATGTTTCCAACTCCTGCAATAAATCTCTCCCAAATAGTGAAATAGGAGAAGCTTGCGAGATAACAAATCGACCCCATATCAAACGATCATCAAAAAAAATAGGAAGGGGAAGAGAAAGCAGTAACTTCTCTTCACCCAAAATTCCAGTAACCTTTACAAATTCATCAGATAGCTGTGACACATGAAAATTTAACAATGATAAAGTTGCACCAGTATCTATTAAGAACTTAACAGGAATGCCATTTACATTAGTTGTGATAAATCCCTCGCTATCTACCTTAATCCCAGAGTCCCAATCCATAAATTTCTCAGCGAGAATGTGGACACCCTGGTCCTTCCGCTCTGTCTCTCCCACCGTTGTTGAAAGGTGGTATCAGAGGACAACACCGGACGATGTGCCCTAAATTACCACAGTAAAAAAACATTCCGCAGTATCAGTTCAAGAGAGAATGAATCTTTGTCTTCCTCGGTCTCCCCTTCCACAACCTTGTGAAAAACCTCTTCCCCTGCCGCGTTGGTAATTCTGAGTAGTTGCGGTGCTGAAAGGTTGATCTCTCTCTCTCTCGCTCCTTTCTCTCTTTTCTTTGATCTTGTTTCTTTTGCTCTTCACTTCTTCCATCATATACAAAGGTGGCGATACTAAGAATCTTTGTGAGGCTTTCGCCTTGCCACCCTGGCATATGTTTCTTGAAATATTTATTAATATCAGGTGCAGACTGATCCACAAATACACTGATTGCAAGGGGTTCCTGAAAATTGTCCCTTGTCATTCCTCCATATTTCAGGAGAGTAGCTTTAAACCGAGTCCAGTAATCACTGGGATGTTCATCAGATTCTTGACTACATTCCATTACCTTTATCCAATTAGTAATTTTTTCTCCAGCTTGCCGAACAGCCTCCACCAGTTGCTGTAAGGCTTCTCGTTGGAGTCTGGCGCCATCCTCAGTGGCCAAATTCCAATTTGGGTTTTGATCGGGCCAGGGCTGTAGCCCTTGAGTTTGACCTCTTTGTGCAATTTCCTGATCCTTTTGTAAGGCTTTTTACCTCTCTTCTGCTGTAAAGAGCTCTCTTATGAGGGTCTTTACATCATTCCAATTTGCAGAATAATCAGTAAAAATGCCAGATAGCATCTCAGCACATTTTTCAGCATCCTCTCTGATGCGTGGCATTTTGATTGCCAGTTTAGTAAATCTCCTTGTTTCCAAGCTTCATGTCTCACAACAGCTTGGACTGGTGGAACTTCTGGTGAAGCTCCAGGTCCAGCTCTAGGGTTTAGGATGCATTCCAACCTCATGGGATACATGCCAAATCACTTGTCAGTGAAAGAGTTCGATTCCTCCAGCACGGGCGCTGAAGGAATGGAAGGTTTCACTTGTTTAGGCTCTCTTTTGCCCTTCTTTGTATTTACCCAATGATACCAAATATACCAAAAATCAATATCTTGACTCTCTTCATCCTCGAGGATTATCCTTAAAAATTTCAACTTTGTGCATCAAAGGTCCCTTTAGAGGGCCAGATGCTGTCTCTAGGTCCTCCACCTTGGACCCTAGTTAAAAATGGCCATTCTTCTTGACACAACAAAATAAATCTCTTTTTCCCACATGTCCCGGTCAATGGGACTGTATTCCAATTCTCAAAAACCTCAGCAAGGGGCGTCCCCCTTTCAATGCTGGGTCCAATTCCCATTTTATCTTCTCCTTAATTTCCCGGGGTACGTTTGTTTCAAAAATCCCTCAGCAATTTTAAACACACAGGCTCCTAATGTCTGAGTATACCTGCTCCCAAGACCACCAGGTGAACTCACCCTTGTTGCCGGCAGTTGGGCGTTGGAGACGGGAATGCTCAGAGAATCGGAGCAGTGTCCTAGAGTCCCATCTGGGGTGCCAAATTCTGTTAAAGAAAATTGGCAGAGTCTGGGTCTCTAGGTTTGCTGGTTTTATTAAACAACTCAGAGTTGGACCACCACCGCAGTGAATGGTACCTGACTCAAATTCACTATCGGTTTATATAGAAAATAATAATCAATTACATCATAAACTTTTCACAAGCTTCTGTTAATAATCCACTATTACAATTCCTCTTTCTTCCTTCGTCAAGAGTCCACAGAAGTCCATTCTTTTCCATCGGTACGCTGATCTTTATGTTCTGGTTCCGCTCCGACTCCGGTCGACACCCCGTCCTTAATGTTCTTGCTGTGATCAGCGACCCATCTTGATTCGGGTTGACCAGAGTCTGGTTTCCACTGCCAGCATCTCCTAAGTATTAACCTAAAATAGCTAAAGTCTATTTAGAACTTTATTTCCATTAATGTTTATTTCTAAGTATCCTATATTTCTTTTAAGGTAAAGAAAAGGTTAACCATACATCCCCTTTACTAAAATCATCAGAAGGTAATACTTCTAGGCCTACTCCTGCTGAGCTACTCATTAAGCTTTGATTGATGATTTGTTCAGTCATAGGTCAGGATTACACAAGGAGCTTTGAGAACAATATTCATGGATTCTGAAAACCCACCTGTGTTTATTCAGATAGACTTATATTAATTATTCTGTTCTTCATTCTATTTCACCCCTATTGATCCAAGATCCAAGAACACTTTATTATGGGTTTAATTTTATTATTGTGTCTTTAGAAATTGAAACTGAGTGACACTGGATTATTGGGGGGGTCTTAACCTAAGATAAAATCAGATTAAAAAAATCTAAAATCAAGTCAATTAATAAGTAGTAACGTAGAAAATAAAAGAAACTGTGTGAAGGTAACTGAAATTTAAAAATAAAAGAACAAAAACCAACCAAACAAAAAAAATAATGAAAAAACCCAACAACAAACCCACACGTTTCTGCTGACTTCAGAAAGTATTCAGTGTCTTCTGAATGCAGTAATACGGGTTTCAGAATATGTAAGAGATCCCTAGAACAAAGTGGAAAATATCTGAGTGGAGATGTAGTTCAGCGTTCACAAAGTTCTTAGCACTGAGAACCACGCTTAAGCACCGTGTCTTATATTTGCTGTTATGAATAATTATTGGTTTCTGTTGCATAAGACTCCTCCTTGGTGGCAACCGGGCCACTGTGCTAGCTGCTGTATTGACACAAACAAGAAGATAAGTCTCTCTCCATTGCACATACCTCAGTTGCGCAGGTGATTATTTATGCTGGTTTTGTTTAACCTGTCTTAAGATCGTGTGTGTCACGTGGAACCCATAAAGGGAGAACATGCGGATAGTCCTTTTTCTTTTTTGAGCACACACTATGGGTGCTTTGTGGACGATTTAAACTTGCAAATGCTCCCTTTTTCCGAAGTAGAATTTTCTGATCTTCCTCTTGAATAAAACGCTGTTTGTGTTTCATAGTGTAGCTACTGTTGGGTTTAGAAACTGTTTTACGTTGCCAGAGAGAGGCAGTACAGGAGCTGTCTTCTCTGTTCTGGTCATCCAGACAAGTACTGTGCTTACAACTAACAGAAAAGGGCACTGTAGGTTCGTAACCTCAGTCCTTTTGGCGAGGTGAAGGCGTAAGGGCTCAGGTATGTGTTCAAGTTACCATGTCTAAACATAATAAAGATCCTGTTTGAGAGGCCTTTAAAAATACTTGGAATGCATTATTTCCAGAGTAAAAGTTTATGAAAATACAACTCCTGACTCCCTATAAGCAACCTTAAGACTACTCACATACTCGTATTTACAATTTACATAACCTACTGGCTTGGGCCATGACATTGTCTGTTACCATTGACTTTTGAGTAGTTGTACAAGTGAAGCCCCCGCATCCAAGTGCGCTTAATGCATATTTATTAGCTGAGTTTGCACTATTTTGTTGCAGCCTTGCCACTTTCAGCCACTTTGGTCTGATGTCTTCTAGCAGCAAACAAGTGCGTAGGTGAGGTCAGCTGGTCAAGGTCTCTTGCGTGTGTCTTGGAAGCCACCTTTGTATTTTGATAATTTCTTATGTAAAATTTTGACATTTTCTTGTGCAAAATACTGCACTCCTCCTTTGTGTGCAAGGGAGGGGGGAGTAGGACATACCAGATAAGGCCATACGGCCCCACCCCTCCACTGTGAGCATGGGGGCAGGACATACCATATCAGGCCATATGGCCCCACCCCTCCACTGTGAGCAGGGGGGCAGGACATACCATATAAGGCCATACGGCCCCACCCCTCCATTGTGACCTCATGGCCAGGACATACCAGGTAAGGCCATACGGCCCCACCCCTCCACTGTGAGCAGGGCGGCAGGACATACCAGATAAAGCCATACGGCCCCACCCCTCCATTGTGACCTCACGGCCAGGACATCTATACAAGGCCACGTTCGCCCACCATGCCCATGGCAGACTCTGTCTTTGCTTCTGCATGGTGAAGGGAGCCAGCGGCTGCAACTCGCAGCCCCAGGGAATGCAGCTCTTGGTGACCTTTGGCAGCAGTGTTTGCTGGCCAACACCGTGACGTGGGGTGTTGCAGGCCAGAGGCCCGTGGCACGCAGACACCCTTCGCCCCGCCAGGGCCCAGTGCGAGCCCCTGGCAGCCTTGCGCAGAAGGAGGGGCAGAGGCGGGAGCTGGAAGCACTACGGGCTAAGCTAGAGAAAGAGCGGCTCCACGCCCAAGAGCTGCGCTGCTGCTTCGTTGCCGAAACCCGAGAGCTGAAGGCAGCTTTGGAGAAGGAGTGGCAGCTCCTGGCAGAGCGGCTCCAATCGCAGTGGGAGCAGCGGCTGGCTCAGGAGCTGCGGCGGCTGCAGGAGCTGAACCAGCGGCAGCGGGCGGCAGAGACCCGCCAGCTGCTGCGCTGGAAGGAGGCCGAGCTCCGCCAGGGACAGGAGCTGCTGCGGCAGGAGTGCACCGCCGCCGTTTGCCAGGCACGGGACCTGCAGCGAGTGCTGGCCGAGGAGATGGTGATGCCCACCAAGAGCAGCAGGGAGGCCCGAAGCAAGCTGCAGGACATCCTCAGCAAGCTCCCCTGCGAGACCGATGGTTCCCAGCCTGCCCGCATCCACCACCTCCAGAACCAGCTGCAGCTGGAGACGAGACTCTTCAGCAAATACATCCTGCAGCAGTTCCAGGAAAGACCGCCGGAAAGCCCCAACACTGGGCAGCAAACACCATGCAAGGCTGTGGCAGATGCTCAGCTCCAGGTGCCAGAGGGGAAAGACTTAGAGTTGCTCTGCAACAAACTCAGCCCGCTTCTGGAGCAGAACACCCGCCTGCAGCGTGTTCTACAACACCTGGAGAGGCAAAAGAGAGCCCTTCAGAGGGACAGCCACCTCCTGAAAAAGGAAGGCTCTCCACAAGCATGCAAGGAGGCAGAGGGGCTGCAGCAAAAAATTGCTAAAGTAGCTGCCCTCCCCTCACAGCTGCAAGAAGGATCCAGGCGACTGCAGGAGAGCGTTGAACACCTGATCAATACTCCTATTAAATAAATCTTTCCTTAACTATCTCTCTGTGTAACCTCATTCTCTATTGTGTGTGTATGTGAACTGAAAGGAGGATGTGCCAGCTACTGGGGGCATATCTCCTGCCCCATACAATCATTTAGGTTGGAAAAGACCTTTAACATCATCAAGTCCAACCGTTAACCTGGCACTGACAAGGCCACCACTAAACCATGTCCCTAAGCACCACATCTACACGGCTTTTAAGTACCTCCAGGGATGGTGACCCCACCACTTCCCTGGGCAGCCTGTTCCAATGTCTCATAACCCTTTCCGTGAAGAAATTTCTCCTGATAGCCAGTCTAAGCCTTACCTGGTGCAACTTGAGGCTCTTTCCTCTCATCCTATCGCTTGTTGCTTGGGAGAAGAGAACAACACCCACCTCGCTACACCTTCCTCTCAGGTAGTTGTAGACAGCAATGAGGTCTCCCCTGGGCCTCCTTTTCTTCAGGCTAAACAACCCTCAGCCGCTCCTCATAACACTTGTTCTCTAGACCCTTCACCAGCTTTGTTGCCCTTCTCTGGACTCTCTCCAGCACCTCAATGTCTGCCTTGTAGTGAGGGGCCCAAAACTGAACACAGGATTCAGGGTGCAGCCTCACCAGTGCCAAGTATAGGGGGACAATCACTTCCCTAGTCCTCCCCTGAGCAGGCAGTGGAGGTGGCTCTGGGCACTGGTAAGATGCAAAGCACCCGGGTGGCCCTGGGCTGCGGCTGTGGGTCAGGCAAGGCCTGGCAGCGGGTGCCCAGGGTGGACTTGGCAGAGCCTCTCTGCTCCAGGAGGGCTGGCAGCACTGCTCTGGCCTATCCTGCCCTGGGCCTGGGGGACTGTGTCCTTGACCTTCCTGCTTCCCCTTACGGCCTCCACTGTCCACACTTCAAGCATACTCTTATGTGTTGATTGGTTACTGCTCTGCCATTGGTCCTTTCTTGATTGGCTCCATCAGTTCCTGTTTCTTCTCCTCCATGTTTGGCTCCCCTCGGCTACTCCCTCAATTCTTGTTTGCTCAACTGCTGGTTTTCCTCATTTCTTCTCTCCAAGGTCAGTTCAATGACACTAACTACATGACTCTTGTCACGCAGCTAGGCCCTCACTCCATACTGTCATACTTCTGGCTCATTACATGACCATTCTCCTCCAGAAACCCCTCTACAATTCCCTCTTTCTTTTCTTGAGCCAGAAAGGCCGTGTTTATCATCTGCTGCAGGGCCCTTTGCAAGCAGGAGAATAAACGCAGTAATACAAGCATGATAATACAAGTCACGAACAATCCCATTAATAGCATTTTAATCAATCTGACCAGCCACCCTCCAATTCCCAGATTACCCAACCAGTCATCCAGAAACCCATGCTGTTCCCATATTTTCTGTGTGGCATCCATGAGCTCTTTGATCTGCTTACGAATTGACTTGGAGTGATCGTTCAGATCCATGCAACACATCCCATCAAAATCCTGACATCCATGACCGTGTGCTAATATAAAAAGTCTATAGCAGCTCTATTTTGTAAGATAGCATGTTGGATACTATCTACATCATTGGCTAATGTTCCTAAAATTCTAGAAGTTTGGTTAGCTCTTTTTGCAACCCAGCAAGCTAAATTTCGCAGTTGTGTTAGCCCTTGTGCAGCAGCGACAGCTGGGGCGAAAATAGAAGAAAGAACTACTTTGGTCCTGGACCATAGTTCTACCTCATCTTTACATTCTTTCCCCAAGGTAGTGACACTTCTTTTGATCTTACGTAGGTTAGTGTGGTTTAATATTGTTACCAATACTTAAAATCAAATAAAAATTTAATCACAAAATGATAAGTTTGTGTTCTGTATTAGAGTCTGTAACCTAGCTATAGGGTTGTTAAGTTTGAAACAAGTAACCATAGGCACTGTTAGGTTTGAAGTAGGTAGCCATAGAAACCCCACTAGGTAAGTTCTTGGACTTTTGTGTTGTTAGAGACTATCGTGGACACTAGTTGAATACAATGGAGTTACTTACTGGACAAACGAGCTACAACACGTTAGAGAGCCAAGATACTACCACGCCTGCGCAAGAAGGAAAGGTGAAAAGCGCACAGCAAGGAAGACATACGGCCTTCATCTCACAGACCCCGGCTCACGACCACCAGAGGAGACTGTGCATGCAAAACCAGGAGGAGTTAAAGGCGGAGACTATGGAAATGAATTCCTGGAACTCATTATAATAAAGACTGCCTTTTTCAGGATAGGTTATGAATATGTATAGGTGTCCTTGGATACATGATGAATATGTAATTAGCCTACTACATAAATATGAAATGAAATACTGACGCGGCGTGCACGCGTTTTGGAGGGCTACCTCCCCGTGTCGCCCAGCTGCAATAAAGGTGTGCCTGCTTCTTAATGATACATTGGTGTTAAGAGGTTTTATTCCCGATTTCGGTGACAGTTTTGGCGACCCAGATGGGACCTTGCGAGCGAGACTGAAGGAGATCGAGTGTTGATCCAACTCCAGCTGGTGCCAAGGGATTCTCGGAGGGGAAGCATCACCCTCGACTCATGACAGCTCCTCGCAACGTCCCCTGGAGAGGTAAGGCACATCTTTACAAATTCTGGTCTGGTTCTGGATAGCCTGCCCGTAAGGCGCGGCAAAAGCTTCGCAGGGTTGGGGCTTGGGGCGCCCGCTCTGTGTCTATTCAGCTGTTGCTGAATTAGACATTTGGTAGTCTGCCCGTCAGTCATAAGTGAAAGCTATTGCAGGGTTGGACATCTGGTTCTGGTTCTGGTTGCATGTTCTCAAGTTTATTTAACTGTTACCGAATTAGACATTTGGTATCTGATTGCTTAAGCATTTGAAATCTGTGGAATACGATTTTGTTTTCTATCAGGTGTACAAGTGTGTGAGTGCAAGTGTGTGTCTGAGACGTGCACTTAAGCATGAAGTGAGCGTGGAGTCCCAATCCGCAGTTCCAACGTCCCGCGAGGGGCTTGGTCAGAGACAGACGAAGCGTTTGGCTTGTGAAGTGCAAGTGTGTCTGAGACGTGCACTTAAGCACGAAGCGAGTGCGGAGTCCCAATCCGCAGTTCCAACGTCCCACGAGGGGCTTGGTCGGAGACGGACGAAGCGTCTGGTTTTGGGTACACGTTTTGAGTCTATTTAACTGTTGTTGAATTAGACATTTGGTATCTGATTGCTTAAACATTTGAAATCTGTGGTATACGATTTTTGTTTTCTATCAGGTGTATAAGTGTGTGACTGGTGTGTGTCTGAGACGTGCACCTAAGCACGAAGCAAGTGCGGAGTCCCGATCCGCAGTTCCAACATCCCGCGAGGGGCTTGGTCGGAGACGGACGAAGCGTTTGGTTTGAGTTTTAAATAAATAAAAAGATTGGTAAAATGGCATCAGGACTTGCAAAGCTAAAACTGTTTAAGAGCAAAAGTGTGGGAAACTTAACAGGAGAGGAAAAGGTACCAAAAACTTCGTCGTTAGGATGTTTGTTATCACATTGGGGGGAAATACATGAGGATTTGCATAAGAATCACATGATAGAGTATTGTAATAATTGGTGGCCATTGTATGTTTTAGAAGATCAGGAAAGGTGGCCAAGAAATGGAACATTGAAATATAATCTATACTACAATTAATGCTGTTCTGCCGAAGGGAAGGAAAGTGGAATGAAGTACCATATGTGGACTTGTTCTTTTATCTGAGACAACGAACTGATTGGCAAGATGAATGTAAATTGATTAGTCGGGACAATTTGGTAATGACTCTTGCCTCAGAAGAAAATAAGAAAAAGAGTTGTTGTTCCGCTTGTGACATTGGTAGGAGATGTATTAGATGTATTGCACCTAGGGAAGATGAAATGGAATTGGATTTGGAAATAGCACCCCCGGAGAGGAGAGTAGATGGATTCATACCCAGGATAGTCAAATCTGATAGTACAGAGAGAGAGGAGGAAAATCCTGGAGAATGTTTGTCGGGAATTCATTCACCAATTGCCCAGAGAACTCGACAACAATCTAGATTAATGGCTCCTCTAGTAATGAAAAATTCTAGAGAGAGAACAGAGAAACCAACTCAGATAGTAGCTCCTTTGAAACAAGGAGTGGGACTGCAAGGGCCAGTATAAGTAAAAGTGCCATTTTCTGTAATGGATTTGACGGCATGGAAACAGGCAGCAGGAACATATAGGGAGGATCCGGAGAGGGTAGGAAGGGTAGCTGAAACAATTATTAGGACACAGGATCCTGATTGGAATGATATACAAGTGATATTGGATAATTTATTGGACAGCACGGAAAAGCAGATGGTGTTAAAAACTGGAAAAGCACAAGCAGAAGCTGCATTCATAAACGATATGCTTACTGGAACACAGGAGCAAAATTTTCCTACAGGGGACCCTCAATGGGACCCAAATATAAGAAAACATAGAAGAAAATTAACTCAGTACCAGAAATGGGTGCTGTACGGAGTGAAACATGCAATGCCAAGAGCATTAAATTGGTCTAAATTATATGAGGTAAAACAAGACAAGAATGAATCACCCTCAGTGTTCCTAGAGAGACTAAAAGAATCAGCCAGAAAATATATGGATTTGAAATTGGAAACAGAGGCAGAACAACAACAATTGGCTTTAATATTTATGGGGCAATCAGCCCCAGATATAAAAAGAAAACTGCAAAAATTGGAGGGGGAGGATTTGAGGAATTTAAATAAAATGCTCGAAACAGCCTGGAAGGTATATAATAACCGAGAAAAGGACGAGGAACAGAGAAGAGAAAAGAAAGAGAGAATTAAAGAGAGTAGACTCACAGCTGCTCTGACAGGAAATGTTACTAGAGGCAGAGGTCTGGCAAGGGGAAGAGGAGGCTTTAGAAATTCTGGAGAACGAGGAACAAATACTCTGGGATTTAATCAATGTGCGTATTGTAAAGAGGAAGGGCACTGGAAAAGGGAATGTCCCAATAAAGGACAGGAGGCAGATCAAAGAGAGGCGAGAAGAATGATGACTTTAGACAACTGAGGAGGACCGGAGGGGAACCCAGCTGAACCTCTGGTTATAATTAAGCTGGGAAATTAAGGAGTTAAATTTCTGGTGGATACTGGAGCAACACATATTCTGTTCTAAATGTCTGTAAAGGAAAACTGGGAAATAAATCTGCAAAAATAATTGGTGCCACAGGGAAAGAGGAAAACAGGCCATTCCTACAACCCCTAGACTTAAAATTTGGAAACAAGATAATCACACACGAATTCTTATATATACCAGACTGTCCGATACCTTTTCAAGGAAGAGATTTGCTATCTAAACTAAATGCACAAATAGTTTTTGAAGAAGGTGAAGTTTTTCTGAAAATTCCGGAGTCAAAGACAGGGGAAATATTGATGCTACAAGAAAGAATAAAGGAATCAGAAATACCCAAAGAGATAGATGATGCTGTCGTACCAATAGTCTGGAATACAGACCTACCTGGGAAATCTAAAGTAGCACAGCCTGTGAAAATTGAATTAAAGGATCAGGTGAAACTGGTAAGGATTAAACAATATCCAATTAAACCAGAGGTAAGACAGGGAATTAAAGAAATAATAGACAAGTTCTTGAAATATGGAATTTTAGAAGAATGTGAGTCAGAATATAACACCCCAGTTCTACCAGTAAAGAAACCTTCAGGTGAATATAGATTAGCTCAGGATTTAAGGGCAATAAACCAATTGGTTAAGGATATACATCCTGTTGTGGCAAATCCATACACACTTTTAACTGCATTAAGAGAAAATTACCGGTGGTTTACAGTGCTTGATTTGAAAGATGCTTTCTTTTGCATACCCTTGGAGAAGGAGAGTCGAAAGCTATTTGCTTTTGAATGGGAAAATCCGCAAACAGGACGAAAGATGCAGCTGACATGGACAAGGTTACCACAAGGATTTAAAAACAGCCCGACAATCTTTGGTAATCAGCTGGCGAAAGAACTTGAACAATGGAAACAAAGTGATTCAGAATTGAAACATGGACATCTACTTCTACAGTATGTGGATGACATCCTGATTGCTACAGAGAGAAGACCTGCCTGTGTAAAGGTAACCATAGACCTTTTAAATTTTCTGGGACTAAGCGGGTACAAAGTATCTAGAAATAAAGCTCAAATAGCGAAACAGACTGTAATCTATTTAGGATTTGAGATTACTCAAGGACAGAGACAATTAGGAATGGGGCCTAAAGAAACAATCTGTGGTATACCTGAACCTAAAAATGTGCATGAACTGAGAGCTTTTCTAGGAATGACCGCGTGGTGCCGCCTCTGGATACTGAACTACGGACTGATAGCAAAGCCGTTATATGAAGCCCAGAAAGTCACACCATTCGTCTGGGGACCAGAACAACAAAAAGCCTTTCAGGATTTGAAACGGGCCCTGATGACTGCACCAGCACTGGGACTTCCAGATTTGACTAAGGACTTCCAACTGTTTGTGCATGAGAGACAACACCTTGCACTAGGAGTGTTAACTCAGAGGATGGGAAGCTGGAAGAGACCGGTAGGATACTTCTCCAAACAACTGGACACTGTAAGTAAAGGATGGCCAAGTTGCCTTCGAGCAGTTGCAGCCACAGTGCTGCTCATACAAGAAGCCCGAAAATTGACTTTGGGGAGAATGATAACGGTATATGTACCACATATGGTAATTACCATTTTGGAACAAAAGGGGGGTCATTGGTTATCCCCTAGCAGAATGATGAAATATCAAGTGACTTTAACTGAACAGGATGATGTAATTCTAAAAACCACTAACCTCACCAATCCTGCAGTCTTTTTGAGTTCTGTACAGGAAGAAGGACAACTGGAACATGACTGTCTAACAACCATCGAGTATGTATACTCCAGTCGGGAAGATTTACAGGATACACCGTTGGAGAATCCGGACTGGGAGCTGTATACAGACGGCAGCAGCTTCGTGGAGAGTGGAATCCGATACGCAGGATATGTGGTGACAACTGAAAATAGTTATAGAAGAAAATTCCTTACCTTGCACAACCTCTGCTCAAAAGGCAGAATTAATAGCTCTAACAAGAGCACTAGAATTGAGCAAAGAAAAGAAAGTAAATATCTGGACTGATTCAAAATATGCTTTTGGTGTAGTACATGTTCATGGAATTCTGTGGAAAGAAAGAGGATTACTATCCTCCCAGGGAACAAACATAAAATACAAAGAAGAAATTTTGAAATTAATACAAGCAGTCCAGAAACCAACTCGGGTTGCAATCATGCACTGTAAAGCCCACCAAACCGGAAATTCAAAAGAGATAACAGGAAATAAATTGGCTGACAGAATGGCTAAAAGAGTAGCAAAGAAAGATGCCTTTCTGATGGCACTAGTTCCTACTAAAACTATTACTTTACCCAGAGAAAAACCTAGATATTCACAGGAAGATGAAAAGTTAGCAAATTTACTGAAGGCAAAGAAAAATTTAGCTGGATAGTGGGTAACCGTGACAGGTCAAATAGTGATTCCTCCACTTTTGATGAGGGAAATAATACAAACAAAACACAAGGAATCACATTGGGGAGCAGAAGCCTTAGCAACTTGCTTAAAAAGGCACCTAGTATCAGTAAAAATGCTAGAAATGGCAAAAAAGGTGATCGCTAAATGCGAGATCTGTCTAAAGAACAATCCATTGATGAAAAAGAAGCTTCCAATGGGGATGTTAAAATCAGGAATGAAACCAGGAGACTATTGGTAAATAGATTTTTCGGAATTACCTAGACAAAATGGGTATCGGTACATTCTGGTAGGGGTTGATACTTTTTCAGGATGTCCAGAAGCCTTTCCCTGTCGAACAAACCAAGCCAAAGAGGTAATTAAATGGTTGTTACAGGAAATTATTCCAACATTTGGGGTACCGATTGGAATTTCTTCAGACAGAGGTCCACATTTTATTGCAGAAGTAGTGCAAAATATCAGTAGGGTGTTAGGAATCACTTGGGATTTACACATACCCTGGAGACCACAATCTAGTGGAAAAGTAGAAAGAATGAATCAAACAATAAAGAGACAAATCAGCAAAATATGTCAGGAAACCAATCTGAAATGGCCTCAGGCACTCCCGTTAGCTTTGTTACGAACACGGGTTCAACCAAAAGGTGAAACATTAATCACTCCATATGAACTGTTGTATGGAAAACCTTATGAATCCCCTGAACCAAACGCAGACATGCATTTAAAAGGAAAACAGGATGTATGTAATTATCTGCTTTCTCTAGGAAAAACTCTAACCGCACTTCAGAGTGTGATAGTGTGGAACAGACCGTTGTCTTTGGAAAATCCAGTTCATGATTTCCAACCAGGAGATTACGTATACGTAAAGACCTGGACCTCTGAACCTCTCAAGGAACGTTGGAAAGGACCTTTCCAGGTGTTGCTGACCACATTTACTGCTATAAAGATTGCAGAAGCAAATACGTGATACATTACACCAGAGTGAAGAAAGCCCCACCAGTCTGGAAAATTGTTTACAGGGATGATAAAACATCAAAATTGATTCTGAAACATGTCTAATTTCCAATATCAGTTAGTAGTAATTATAGATATAATACTGACTGAAGAATTTTTGTTGATGGGAGCCGGGTTAGGGACAAAAATTGGAAATGGTGTGACAAAAGGATATGGAAACACAGACCCTCAAACAGGAACAGATCAGGTGATTTATCTTCCAAGAAAAACTCCAGAAGAGAATTTAATGATAGGATTGATCAAGGAATTTGCCAATTTGCAGAATGTGTCACAGATTACACCTTGTTTACCAATACCAAGGGCAGTGGGTGAACCAATTCCATGGGGAATTCTAACCTTGAATTTGACTAACTTGGGATACAATAATGGGACAATGAGATGTAAACAGGAACTTAAAGAATCATGGGAATTGGAGAATGTTAAAACTGGGGAAGGAATGCCAATATATTAAACCAGTTGGGAATGTAAGGGACGATTCGTGGCCCAACCTGGATTATATGAAGGTCCAGGACATAAGGGATGGTGTTATTACCCTAAAATAGAACAGAAAAACACCACCACATGGATAACAAAAACAAAATGTGAAAAGATTAACCAAACACAAACACAACAAGGGAAAGGAATGATTTGAGATTCAATCTGATCCATGACCATACTATCCCAATTCCAATATAT
Source organism: Nyctibius grandis (assembly GCF_013368605.1). Taxonomy (NCBI): domain Eukaryota; kingdom Metazoa; phylum Chordata; class Aves; order Nyctibiiformes; family Nyctibiidae; genus Nyctibius; species Nyctibius grandis. The sequence goes on from NC_090665.1 coordinate 23,400,151, forward strand.
GGCAAATACTTCCTGGGGTTTTGTTTGGGACGGAACAATTTTTACCGCATGGCCCTCAATAGATAATAAGGGAAGCTCAATTCGGGAAAAGGAAAATTCTGTACCCTGGTGGAACTGCAAAAAGATTTACAATTGTAACACGATAGATTGGGCAGTCCAGAAAGTTCACCCGTTGGCAGCAGCCTTGAAATATGGGTGTCTGTGTCGAGGCCTTAAGAATGACCTCCCACTGACTGACAAATATACTATACTAAGGGGCAAACGATTTAATTGTGGAAAAGAGACAATTCAAAGTCCAGGACATTTAGTCTGGGCAATGAGCGATGGAACTTGGACCACTCACTTACCTATGGATGGAAAAGTGAAACAGATAACATTAGGTATGCCAATATTATGCCCAATTTGGAAAAAATCTCCTTTTAGAGGAGAATTTGAAACTCTGAAGCTAAAACGTGTAAAAAGATCAGAAGATGATGATGATGAATGGAACGAACCCTCAGCCGGGGTACAAGTGAGCTGGTTCTTAGAATCCCTGTTAACTCCTCTATCATCCTACAGGAATAGAGATTGGATATATCGATTAACAGGGCAAGTTGAGAGATTGGCATATGTGACCAGGAACGGGTTCAGAGACTTGAATCTTCAACTACAGGCAACATCTAGAATGACTTTGCAGAATAGGCTGGCATTAGATATGATTTTACTTAAAGAACATGGGGTCTGTGGATTTCTGAAAGACAGAGTGGATCATTGCTGCATACATATTCCTAACGTAACTCAGAATGTGGAACATGATTTAGATTTACTGGAGAAAATAAAAACTGATGCTCATGAACTTCAAGAAGATATGAAAGAAAGTTGGTTAGACAAAATTTTCAGTGGATTAGGATGGAACTTGAGTTCATGGGTCAAATCGCTGATTAACACAGTATTGGTTTTGCTAGCAGTCTTTATGACTATTTTTCTGGTCTATTATTATCTGAAGAGACAAATAAACTGCAGAACTGCTTTCAACCAAATGATCATTCAGGCAGTAACCAGACCACAAAATCCACAAGATGAAAATTATGAAAGTATGTTCTAAGGCTCCCACCAACAACATGAAATAAGTTGTATTAATAGATAAATTTTAGAAATAGAGGTGAAAGTCTTGAAGTGATTTTCAAAACTTTCAAAGGGGGGAAATGTTACCAATACTTAAAATCAAATAAAAATTTAATCACAAAATGATAAGTTTGTGTTCTGTATTAGCAAAATGATAAGTTTGTGTTCTGTATTAGAGTCTGTAACCTAGCTATAGGGTTGTTAAGTTTGAAACAAGTAACCATAGGCACTGTTAGGTTTGAAGTAGGTAGCCATAGAAACCCCACTAGGTAAGTTCTTGGACTTTTGTGTTGTTAGAGACTATCGTGGACACTAGTTGAATACAATGGAGTTACTTACTGGACAAACGAGCTACAACATGTTAGAGAGCCAAGATACTACCACGCCTGCGCAAGAAGGAAAGGTGAAAAGCGCACAGCAAGGAAGACATACGGCCTTCATCTCACAGACCCCGGCCCACGACCACCAGAGGAGACTGTGCATGCAAAACCAGGAGGAGTTAAAGGCGGAGACTATGGAAATGAATTCCTGGAACTCATTATAATAAAGACTGCCTTTTTCAGGATAGGTTATGAATATGTATAGGTGTCCTTGGATACATGATGAATATGTAATTAGCCTACTACATAAATATGAAATGAAATACTGACGCGGCGTGCACGCGTTTTGGAGGGCTACCTCCCCGTGTCGCCCAGCTGCAATAAAGGTGTGCCTGCTTCTTAATGATACATTGGTGTTAAGAGGTTTTATTCCTGATTTCGGTGACAATATGACCTTTTGCATAGGCATTAGCAAGCTTAATTTGCCTATGGTACACGGACCTCACAGTTTCTTACTGGGCAACCTTGGCCAAGCCGTATCCCCACAAATTAGGAATTAGGAATAAACCTTTCAGTAATTTTCTAAGCATGGAAATCAGTTTGATTTGATCAGTTTGATCAGTTTTGTGCAGATTTCCCTAACAGCATCTTTCTAATGAATTCTCTATGTGTGACCCACTCACCTACTCTGTGAAAGTTTCAATGGACTGTTTGAAATTGCATAATTAAACACCTGTTATTGTTTTCAGGATAAGTGCTAAATACTGCAACAGTAATATTCTTACTGTTATGCTTATCCAATGAGATGGGAAATCGAAGAGGGTAGAATCTATTTACAAATATAAAATGTTTCTATAATATTTTCCATAGAACAAAGAGATGCTCCTACACAAATAAATTGAATTTAATTTTATTATGCAAAAAATTTGATCAGTTCTTCCCCGTACAGCGACTGCCCGGTATCTCCAGATCTTACCCTCCCGTTTAGCGGAGGCACCAGTGAACCACACGTTTTGCAGAAACCAACTGGGGACGGGGGGTGCACTACGAGTCAGGGGTTTGGATACTGCTCCTTGGCTCGCCCGCTCCCCGGGCCACCCCGAGACCAATTTCTCTAGCTTGTCTGGGGGTAACCTGTCCATGAGATCTTGTGGGATACCTTTTCCACACCCCAGGGCGGATCTCGTGGACGGCATGTTAACCGGACCATACTTTCATCCGTAATTAATTAACTCCTGGATGACCTGCCCCCCAGCTCCACACCTCCAAATTCTGGGACCTGCGTTCAGGGCTCACCCACCCCACTAGTGCGGCGGAGACCCTCTTGCTTCCGGGCACTGCTGTAATCGCGCTCTGTAATTGTATGCCCACGACTTTTAATGATGCCGGGAGACCCCGTATCAAGGGCATCATCCAGGCAGGGTCCACAGGCAGCATCACTGGGGATTCCTGTTCAGATCTGAGCTCGCGCTCCTACACCGTTGGGAAGCGTGCCGCCTTCTGTACGCTTAACAGCGGGTGGTTTGCACCGGCCAGTGACACTCTCTGTGCCTATTCGGTTTCCGACTCCCCAGGAGCGCGGCTGTACTCCTGTTTTAGTGCGGCCAGTTCTACGGCCAAATAGGGAGTTTCTTTGGTGGCAATCTGAGGAGGGTAACTCAGATCATCATCATATATAAAGTCTGTTTTAACCAAGGGTCGCGACGAGCGGGACATTTCTTGTTGGTCTAATATAAGTTTTGCCGCCTCTAACTCCTCACAGGGATATGCGGCTTCCCTCTCAGGCGGCGACTGGAAATGGCGACTCTCGCCCGCGAGGAGTTGCTCTTTAAGCACAGACTGCAGACAGCCTGTCTGACCTTTCTGCTGTTCCAACTGATACAAAAATCGGAGATCTCCAAACCTGCTTGCTTTCTAACTTTCCTCACCAAAGTGGGAAGCGAGGTGCGGCTGGGTAAAGAGTCCAAAAGAAAACTCAATAACCCCAGAGTGTTATTAAGCAGGCATTCTTTATTGCAGCGCTGGGCAGCACTGGGGATTATCCACCATGAGTGCTCCATCAGTTTGGCAAATTTTCAGAGACTATATACCATAAAGTTTTACATAGTCCTAAGATTTCCGAGAACTCATTTACATAACCATGAGATATGCAAATGTCTGCTCCGCATGCACAGTTGTTTTCTCTGGTGGTCGTCAGGGGTCTTCAGATGAAGGCTGGTAGTCTTCCTCAATGTGTTCGCTGACTGACCCCTGTTTTTGTGCAAACTCAGTCTGGGGATCACATAGGCCATGTAAGCCACGTCCTTCGAGGCAGCTGTTGTAACTCCCTTATCTTTATGTTTCCGTGCCTCTGTTTTCCCAAGGCCAAGATGTCTGAAGTGAGATATGGCCATCCTCATTAAAAGGCACCCCTATGTTTATTTGTATAACTAAGTTAATCGAATGCCTAAGGTATTTGCAACATCCTCCTTGTTCTTGGGGCCCCCAACCGTTGCACAACCGCCCCTTCAAATTCTCTACTTGGGCCTGCAGGGACGGGACAGGAGCCTGCAGGGACTGCACCAGCTGAGACGCGGCAATACGCTGCAGGTTTCAGGCTGTCACAGCCACCCCTAAACTCACACTCAAAGCGGCACAGGCAACGGCTTTCCCTTCTCCAGCCCAAAGTCTTTAAGTAAGGCACGAATTTGGTCATACAACACATTATTCACCTCCATATCCCACACGCGGTTTTTACAAAAGTCCGGACCGCCCACATTCAAACGTCCACAAAAGTCGCAGTTCACAAGCACTTTTCTCTCAAAATTCTGGTCCACAATCAAGTTCCTACAAACTCCTAATCAACAAGCGGGGAGGGGCAATCATCCCAGGGAGGCCGCACGTAAGCGTTCAGTCCACACAAAACCCACCCCCGTCGTCCCTGAGAGGCACACACAAACAGGCCAGAATCACACCAGGCACGCCCGGAAGATAAGTCGAAAGAAAAGCAGACTGGGAATGCAGCACTCTGGCCTCAAGGGATCCTGCCGCCTACGGCAATTAATGGCAGGGCCCGGACTCGAGTCTGGGCCCTGGCAAGGTTCTTTGTGATCCCAAGAGGTGCGATTAAGGCAGAGACGAGGCCACATAAGCTGCTTTATTGCACAAAGGCAGAGGGAACTGAGCAGTAGAAAAGGTGGGAAATAAAGGGGGAAAAATAAGCGAGCGTTCCGAGAGAGAGAGATGCACAGGGATAGTCACCACCATGGGTCCAGCGACATCTTCTCTCTTCCAGCGGCGAGTGACGCAGCGGGGTAAAGGCAACAGCACACAGCAATGAGGCAGCAGCAGTGCAAAAGGCAAGCCCCGCACAGGTAAGGAAGCGGCAGTGGGAGAGGCGAGCCCACGCACACAAGGCGGCAGCATTGGCGAGCCCACGCACACGAGGCGGCAGCATTGGCGAGCCCACGCACACGAGGCGGCAGCACTGGCGAGCCCATGCACAGGAGGCGGCAGCATTGGCGAGCCCACGCACACGAGGCGGCAGCATTGGCGAGCCCACGCACACGAGGCGTCAGTGGTGCACAAGCGGGGGTGTGGACCTGTCTGCGCAGTTCTTTATATAGGGCGCGAGGGCGGGTGTGCGTTCCTGTCCCGTCCAATGGGCGTGTGCCCGCGCTTTCTCCATCCAATGGGCGTGTCCGTGCGTCCCGGGCCTGAGTGGTGACGGGCAGGTGACGGAGACCAGGGCTCACTGCAGTCTGACAGGTTTGAGTGACAGGGACAAGGGGTGTTTAGACAAGTCCTCCTACACACAAGTATCCAGGTACACTCAAAGCACAGGCAAACTTTGAGACATCTTATATGCCAATTTTGTCCCTCACAATTCCACATATTCATGTTTGGGGCCTAAAACCTCATTGTTAGGGCAGGAAGCCTCGTTTTATGAACCAAAGCTACATTTAGAGGGTCCAAAGTCACTTTTTTCGTTTCCAAAGCCTCCTTTTCAGGCTCCAAAGGTTCATTTTCAGAATTCAGCCGGTTGTTTTTAAGGCATAAGCCGCATCGTGAGGGTCCAAACTCTCATTTTGATGGTCCAAATCCTTCTTTTAAGGCTCAAAGCTTCATCTTTAGGGTCCTAAGTTTTGATTCTCAGGTTGAAAGCCTCCTTTCTATAGTCCAAACCCTCGTTTTCAGGGTCCAAACTCTCATAAGTGCCACAACCCCCTTTTAAGGGCCAAAGACTCGTGTTAAGGGCCTAGAGCATCATTTGGAAGGCCCAAAGTCTGATTTGGACAATCCAAATGCTGAGTTTGAGAGTCCAAAGCCAGATTTATGGGCTCCAAGGACTCATTTTCAGGCCCAAACCCTGATTTTTAGCTTTCAAAGCCTCATTTTTAGGATCCACTCTGCAATTCTGAGGACTCAAAGCCTCATTTTGAGGGTGCAACTACCGCTTCTTAGGTCCCCAAGCCTCATTTACGGTCCAAACTCCTCATCTAGGCTCCAAAGGCTCGTTTCTTGAATGTCCAAAGCCTCATTTTGAGCCCCCAAAGCCCCTTTTTTAGGGTTCAAAGCCCTAGTGCTGGGTACCAAAGCATCATTTCAGGGCACAGCAGCCTAATGTCAGGCTTCCAGATCTCATTTTCATTTCCACAGCCCCACGTGGAGAGCCCAAAGCCCCATTTTGAACTTCCAAGCCCTATCTTTGAGGGTCCAAGCCCTCATTTATAGGGCCCAAACCCCTATTTCACAGCTCTAACTCTCCACTGGCGTGCCCAAAGCCCTATATTTGAGACCAAAGCTTCATTTGTGGGGTCTGTAGATGAATCAAGACGTTTGCCTCATTTGCAGGGTCCAAATTCTCCTTAGTAGCATGTAGCCCATCATTTTTAGTGCCCAAAGCCTCATGGTTCAGGTTGAAATCTGTATTTTTAGGGTCCAAACCTGTCTTTTGTTACGCATAGCCTTTTTTTAGGGCCCGCAGTTCCTTTTTTGGTCCCTAAACCCTCATTTTGAGTCTAACAAGCCTCAATTTTAAGGCAGAAAGCCTCACTGAGAGCATGCAAAGCCTCATTTTTCTTTTTTGAAGTTTCAATTTTGGTTTCCAAGCCCACATTTTAGCTCCAAAGCCTCATTTTTAGTGTCCAGAGGCTCAGCTGTAGTTTGCAAAGTCTCCTTTTTAGAGTCCAAAGCCACATTTTTACTTTCTAAAGCCTCATTTTCAGGATCAAAGCCATAATTATGGGTCCCAAAGGCTCATTTTCAGGCCCAAACCCTGATTTTTAGCTTTCAAAGCCTCACTTTTAGGATCCAGTCTGCAGTTTTGAGGACTCAAAGCCACATTTTGAGGGTACAAATCCTGATTTTTAGGACCCGAATCCTCATTTATGGTCCAAACTCCTCATTGAGGGTCTAAGGGCTCCGGTGTAGTTTGCAAAGTCTCCTTTACAGAGTCCAAAGCAGCATTTGTAGTTCCCAAATCCTCCTTTTCAGGCTCCACAGTGGCACTTTTAGTATCCAGACAATCATTTCTAGGGTCCAAGCTGCATCTTGAGGGTCAAAATCCTTATTTTTACCGTCTAAACCTATCTTTTGTGATGCCTAGCCTTTTTTTAGGACACATCGTTTCATTTTTAGGGCCTAAACCCTCATTTTTAGGGCAGAAAGCCCTGTTGCAGGGTCCAAAGCTACACTGGGAGTGTCCAAAGCCTCATTTCTCTTTGCCAAAATCTCAGTTTTGCCTCCCAATCCCTCATTTGAGGCTCCAAAGACTTGATTTTAGGGACCAAAAGCTAGTTGTAGTTTGCAAAGTCTCCTTTTCGGAATCCAAAGCCACATTTTTCGTTTCCAAAGCCTCCTTTTCAGGCTCCAAAGGTTCATTTTCAGAATTCAGCCAGTGGTTTTTAAGGCATAAGCTGCTTTTTGAGGGTCCAAACTCTCATTTTGATGGTCCAAATCCTTCTTGTAGGGCTCAAAGCCTCACTTTTAGGGTCCTAAGTTTTGATTCTCGAGTTGAAAGCCTCCTTTTTATGGTCCAAACCCTCGTTTTCAGAGTGCAAACCCTCACTTATAAGTGCCAGACCCCGCTTTTAAGGTTCAGAGACTCGTGTTAAGGGCCCTGAGGCTCATTTTTAGCTACCAAAGCCTCATTTTAGGAATCAGTCTGCAATGTTGCGGACCCAGAGCTGCATTTTGACTTTATAAATCCTCATTTTCTAAGTCCCAAAGCCGCATTTTAGGGTTCAAGCTTGTCATTGAGGGTCCAAACTCCTCACTGAGGGTCCAAAGGCTCATTTGTTTAATGTCCAATGTCTCATTTAGAGCCTCCAAAGCTCCATTTTTAGGGTGCAAAGTCTTAGTTTTGGGTACCAAAGTATCATTTCAGGGCACAAAACCTGATTTCAGGCATCCAAATCTCATTTTCATTTGGCAAGGATTAGAGAGCTGAGTCACAAACTCTCACCCCAAAGCTTTCCCTCCCCACTCCTCCAGCAGGGAAGTCCCCAAAATCACCTGTAAAGGCACGGGCCAGGGTGAGAGCTGCCTGGGAGAGGGTCTTCCCTGCTCTCTTAACTTGCGTACGCCCCTTTCTGGTGCCCCCAAAGCTGCCCCACAGCCACTTGCGGCTTCCTACCCCACCAAGCAAAGGCTCACACTGACTCTGAAAGGCCGTTTATTGCCATGGAAAAAAGCTGCTTCCGCCGCGACTCCCCAGCTCGTGGTCCCGACGCTTTTTGTTCGGGAGGCAGCACATCACCAAAGCACTAAGGAGTTTAAGAGGAAGATGTTGGACCACTTGCGACACGTGGGTGCTGTCCTGAGGTCCCGTGCTGTGCCCCGGCCACACACCGCGTTTGAGGGATGGGATGTGTGAGGCCAGCATCAAAGCACTTTTCTGCCAACAGTGCCACCCTCAATGGCCACCCCGGGGGCCCTGGCATTTGACACTGAACTTGCTGCAGGAGCAGCTGCCCCGGCTGCGTGGGTGTTGTGGACTCAGACCCCCGCCTCGTCACTTCACACCCACCCCGGTGATGAGCAGCTGTGTCACGGTGGGCGGCAGGTGGCCGAGGGCGTCCCTGACCACGTTTGGCCAGCGGTGCTGATGGTTCAGTGGCCATTCTGACCCGCAGGGCCAAGCCTATGAAAGGGGTGTTGGTCTCCAGCCACGCGTCAGTGCGACCTGGTGAGGTGAGGAGAGGGCAGGGGAGGGACGGGGCTTGCATGGGGCTGGAGAGGCAGGAGGGGAGCCCCACACCTCGGTGTGGGGTTTCTATGAGACAATGGTCACGTACTGAACGAGCCATGTCCAAGGGGGTGGTAGTAGGTGGTGATGAACTGACCAATCATAACGACGAGCAAGGACCTTGGCTACTGAGACAAGCGAAATATGTAGAAGTCGAAACAAGATTGATACAAGAAGAATGTCATGACAGCATAGTATGGCCTGTTAGCATAAACCAATCAGAACTAATATAGAGGCGCGTGGACAAAGCATGCTCACCAATCATATTAGTACATGTAAGGTATGTTAACCAATTAGGATTAAGACGACACGCACACGGAGCGTGCACGGTAGTGAAATAGTATAAATGTACCCTCAGATACGCGAATAAAGGAGATTTGCTTAACGACCATATTGGTCTGCATGCATTTACTCTGAGCCCTCTCGTGGATTGCATCGTGGAACTCTGCTACGACAAGTGGCGCCCGAACAGGGACAGCACACTTCCCCCGGACCAGGGGCCTTCAGCCGGAGACTGCGGAGAAGCAGCGGACAACGGCACGAAAGGAAAGGGACGAGAGGAAGCCAGCTGTAGAGTGCTGCCCCGGCACTGTATTTTCGCACCGGCAGGAACGGATGCGGTAAGCCCAAGATTTATCGCTAGCGGAGGAAAAACCTGGGTAGGGCTGCCCAGGCGGCTGGGGAGGAGATGGGGGCTACCCTGACTAAGACAGAAGAGGCAGTGGTGAAACTCCTCCAACATATTCTCTCTACGAGAGGAATTAAATACGATGAAGCTGTATTGAAGCAATTACTGCTCTGGGCAAAGGATAAAGGACTTTTTGAGACTTTTAATGATGTTTTTGAAGTGACCTTATGGGAGAAGATTGGTGCGTCTCTCTGGGATGCGGTAGCTAGTGGTGATAAGGACGCAGTAAAATTGTCAACTACATGGAAATTAGTAAGTGAGGCGTTAAAAGAAATGAAAGCAGAGAGAGAAGTTACGCACACAGCTTTTATGGCTCTAGGACCGCAGGCATCTGCTACTGCGACTCCCTCACCTGCTGCTACTCCCTCGGTGCCTGTTGCTACTTCGCCTGCTACTCCCTCGCTGTTTACGGGACAGATAGCTCCAAGGGCCCCAATAGCAATGCCAGTTGCAGCTCCTTTACCGTCACGGGTACAGACAGCTCTGACACAAGCTGAGGAGCGAAAAGCAGGTCCAGACTCTGCAAATGATGACAAAGAGAATCGGTCAAAATCCCCTCCTCTCATTGAACTTTCTACGGATGAGGTTAAACAGGAGAGCAAGAAGGAGAATGAATTTGCTCTGTATCCACCTTTACCGGATTCGCCATTTCCAGAGACACCAAAGCCAGTAGTTCTGCAGTCGCATGGATTGAAAGAGAAAGGATCGTTACCACCTCAAAAGGCTGCAAAAGACGGACGTGAACTTGATATGGCAGAGCTTGGTAGACGACTGGAAGAATTAAAACAAGAATTGCAGCGCCGTCCAGCCAACACACCGGAACACGTGACTATATCTCCCCTAAACCCTCCTCCGTATTCGGGACAAGTATTAGGGCCACCTCAACCACCTCAACCTCCTTTACAACTACCTCAACAATCTCAACTACCTCATTTCCCTATTCCACCTTTAGATCAGGGATGGGGGGGTGGTCAGGGCGGTCTGCATCCTTCTGGTAATGTGGGAGAGGGAAGGCATCTGTTTGCGTGTACGGGGGAAGGGGGAGAAGGGAGGGGAGGAGTGCAATGGAAAGGAATAATTCGGGATGCGTTATTAGAAGGAGTTATATTTCCACAGGCATATCCTGTGCATGTAGGTGTGGGTCCTGAAGGAAAAAATCTTTGGCAACCATTAGATTGGAAAATTATCAAAGAGGCGCGTCAGTCTATACAGTCGAATGGCTTGAGCTCTCAATATACACAGGCTTTGCTTAAACATATTTTTACAACTAACCTTCTTACGGCAAATGATATTCGGCAATTAGCGTCTATGTTGTTGTCTCCTTCTCAAATGTTGCATTTTCTTAGTGCCTGGACTAGTGTTTGTCATAAAATAGCTAATACACCTAGGGGTTGAGATGAACCTCTTTTTAATATTACAGCTCAAATGCTGTTAGGAGAAGGTCCTTTTGCTACTGTAAATTGGCAAGCGCAGTTTAATGTTGAGGCATTAGCAGCAGCTCAGGATGGAGCATTTCAAGCGTTAATGTCGGTTCCTAGTGAAGGTGTTCAACAAGCGTATACCAGAGTTTTTCAACAGATAGGAGAACCATATGGTAAATTTATAGATCGTCTGTATGCAGCTTTGCGAAGCACGCCTGATTTAGATGAAAGAACTAGAGACAAATTAATGGATGTTCTTGCTTATGATAATGCAAATGAGAAAACTAGAAAGGCATTGGCACATTTACCGAGAGGTGCAGGTGTTGCAGCTATGCTGGAAGCAGTGGACAGAATGTTAGGTGTAGAACAGGCTCAGGTTATGGCTGCTGTAGTTGGAGCAACAGTGAAACCTTTGTTGGGAGCAGGAGCAAGGGCTAAGGAAAAGTCCTTTAAATGTGGAAAGATGGGACATTTGAAAAGAGATTGTAGACAGGGATCTGGAAAGTGGTGTGCTAATTGCAAAAGGTCAAATCACAATACAACAGAGTGTAGACGAGTTCAGGGAAACTTCCAGCCGAGCGCGCCGTGCCCGCACACGCAGACAGCAAGTCAGGGTGCTTGGACCGCCACTCCGCGGCTACAAGAGGAAGTGCCGGAGTGGATGTGGAAACAAAATTAGACATATACTTAACAGACAAACAAGTAACTGTGGTGGAAACTAACATGAAAGGACCTTTAGGACATGGTTTAAGTGCGTTACTTCTTGGACGATCATCTATTTCTAAACAAGGAATAATTGTACTGCCAGGGGTTATTGATGCAGATTATACAGGGCAAATATGTGCTATGGTATACACCTTATCCCCGCCTGTATTTATTCCAAAGGGTCAAAAGATTGCTCAGTTAGTTCCCTTTAAGGGCTGTGTTCCGAACGCGGAAGACAAAGACAGGGGGGAGGGTTGTTTCGGATCAACTGGACAGGCATTGGTTAATCTTGCTATTGACATCACGAGAAACCAACCGCGTGAAAGAGTAACATTAAGGAATCAGCACGGGGAAGAAAGACAGATCTCTATGCTAATTGATACAGGAGCTGATGTTACAATTATTGCACAGCAACACTGGCCACACACTTGGGCTGTGCAAGCGGCTCCAGTAGCAATAGCTGGAGTTGGGGGTTGTACTTTACCAATGAAGAGTCAGCAACCGGTACAGCTACAATTTACAGACGGAGTCTGTGTGAATGTTAGACCCTATGTTATGAGGGTGCCAGTATCTCTTGTGGGACGGGATGTGTTAACACAATTGGGTGCAAAATTGGTAACGCCTTTTTAGGAGCGGTCACTGAAAAAGGGCCTGTCCTACCTTTAAAATGGAAAATGGAAACACCAGTATGGGTGGATCAGTGGCCGCTTAGATCAGACAGGCTGAACAGATTGAACTGTTAGTCCAAGAACAGCTAGAAGCAGGACATATCAGACCATCTACAAGTCCTTACAATACTCCAATTTTCACTATTCAAAAAAAATCAGGCAAATGGCGATTGCTTCATGATTTGCGGGCCGTAAATGATATTATGGAAGAAATGGGAGCATTACAGCCTGGACTACCTACTCCTACCATGATTCCAGAAGGTTGGCAAATTTTAGTAATTGATTTAAAAGATTGTTTTTTCACAATATTTTTACATGAAAATGATTGTGCCAAATTTGCATTCACAGTTCCTAGTATTAACAAGCAGGAACCTGCTAAAAGGTATGAATGGGTAGTCTTACCTCAAGGTATGAAAAATTCTCCTACATTGTGTCAATTATACGTTGCGTGGGCTTTACAACCTTTTCGCCAAAAGTTTCCTAACCTTTTGATTTATCATTATATGGATGATATTTTGATTGCTGGTCAGGATTTGAAGGTGGAATTTGTGCTACCTGTGTTAGAAAAAATGCTAGAACAACGGGGACTGAAAATTGCCCCTGAAAAAATACAAAGATCAGAGCCCTGGAAATACCTAGGCTGGGAGGTAACTAAGCAAACAATACGACCTCAAAAAATCACTCTAAAAGTGGATATATCAACATTGGCTGATACTCAGAAATTGTTAGGAGAATTGCAGTGGGTTCATAATACTTGTGGCATTACAAATGATGATATAGCACCATTAATGCCATTGCTTGGACAAAACCCTGATGTCACTGTGAGCCGTACTCTCACAGCAGATCAACAGACAGCTATAGACAAAATTGCACACAAGGTGGCAACACAGGACGTGGCTCGCATTACTGAAAATGAGCCACTCTCAGCAATTATAGCAAACACATCACTGGAAAACAAACATTTGAAAGCTTTAATAGTTCAATTAAATCCAATTGTTAAAATCATAGAATGGGTTTTTCCACCTTTTCATCCTAGGACAACAATCTGTACCAGAGTGGAAGCAATAGCACAACTGATTGTTAAAGTGCGTAAAAGAATTACAGAAATTAATGGCCTGGATCCAGATTCTATCTATGTACCTATCAAGAAGGAATATCTACAGTGGTTAACAAATCAGTCAACTATTTTTCAAATGGCTGTACAGGACTTTACTGGACAATTGTTGGTCCATTTACCAAAAGATAAAAAGCTACAGTTTATTTACAAACAGGATTGGGAAGAACAACCTATCAGATCAGAGATACCTGTGACTGGACTAACTGTTTTTACTGATGCAGGAAAACGGTCACACTCGGCAGTTATTACCTGGCAAGAGGATGGACAATGGAAACATTGCAAATTCTCAGGACAGTCTGAGGACTCATTGCAGACACTTGAACTTTTTGCAATATACCAGGTTTTTGTAAAATGGAAGGATTCACCTGTAAATATTGTAACAAATTCTCTTTATGCCACAGCCATTGTAAATCGAATTGAAAGAGCTTTTATACGTCCAGTGAAAAATATGTGACTTCACACCATTTTGCTACAGTTGCATCAAGCAATAAACCTCAGAGTGCTATCTTATTTTGTCACTCACATTCGTAGTCATCAATTTGATCAAGGCTTGAGCATTGGCAATAATAAAGCAGACACACTTGTGTCCTATACACAAGTCCCACCAAATTTATTTGAACAAGCTCGCCTCTCTCATCAATTCTTTCATCAATCAGCAAAAATGTTAGCAAAACAATTTCAGCTCACCATGGCACAAGCACGCGAATTGGTCAGTGCTTGTCCTAATTGTCAGAAAATTGGCATGGGAATTGGAATAGGAGTAAATCCTCGAGGCTTGAGTGCATTGCAACTTTGGCAAATGGATGTTACTCACATTGCAGAATTTGGAAGGCTCAAATATGTTCATGTATCTGTTGACACGTTTTCACATGTGATATGGGCTACAGCGCAAACTGGGGAAACTGGTCGTCATGTCAAACGACATTTACTTGCTTGCTTTGCGAGTCTTGGGGTTCCACAACAGATTAAGACTGATAATGGGCCAGCATACTGTTCACAGATTTTTCGTCAATTTTGTCAACTATGGGGTATTACACATGTCACTGGGATTCCTCATTCGCCTATGGGTCAGGCGATTGTGGAACGTGCTCATGGTACATTGAAACAGCTTCTGCAAAAACAAAAACGGGGAGAGGTGACTGAACCTTCTGAGAGACTTGCAAAAGCTGTTTATGTACTCAATCATCTAACTTTAGCAGGAGATAAGGAGCGACCCCCAATAGTAATACATTGGGAGGCAGTTCGACAGGGAGCAAGTTATGTGCAAAACAAGGGCAAAGTGTGGTATAGGGAACCAGGTACTAACGAGTGGTTGGGACCAGGGGAACTGTTACTAATGGGTCGAGGTTATGCTTCTGTCTCTACAGGCACAGGTGTACGGTGGTTTCCGATCAAGTGCATTAAACCATATGTGGAGGTGGAATCCAGATCCGGAGATCCGGCAGAGAGAACAGCACCGAGCACTGAGAGTATTGACTCCATACATCATCGACATCATCGTTGAGCAATCTTGAAGATATCTTCACGTCATTACCACCTTTACGTGTAACAGCTGAAGAGGAAGTAAAATTGGCACGGGGCTGTGATGGACATAAACAGGGTTGTAGACCATGGGTTCTAAAAAAGTGTAATGTATGTGGGAAAAGTAAGTGGCGGGTTATTCGACCGTCTGAGCCGTGGTGGAGACATTTTTGGTGTGTAGTATGTGTTAGATGGGCTAGAGCAGAAAGTTCGTTAGAAAGTCAGGCAATTCAGTTATTAGGGAAAGAGGCTTATTCACTTGGGAGATTTGATGCTCCAGCACTTCATGTGGCACAGAGAATTGGCGATTATCAACAAATTCACATAGCTGAAATAGCTAGCACGTTACACAGACGCTTGTTAGAGCAGCAAATTGTATTTGCAGGAAGTGTGGTTAAAATAACATTGTGGGAGAAAAATTACATACCACGATCAGGGAAGTTTCTCCCAGGATTGGGAGCGACAACAGTTTGCGATGGGTCTTGTACATCTCGACCAATTGCACAAGCGGTGATAGACATCAGACAAAATATCTGGGTTACCATTGCAAATGCGACTGAACAACAATCATTTTGCTTGTCCATAGGCAACTCCTGCGATCCTTTTCGTACTTGCCTGATAGGTGTTCCTGTTTTTAATCCAATCAGTTTTCAAGGCTACATACAAAACCCTACTCTTGCTACAATGAGTGAAACAACAGCTAGTCAATGTGCAAACTCTATGAATCCAGGTGTCAACTATACTGCCTGGTGGCAGGGACAGATAATCATGTCACTTAATCACACTATGATAGAACCACAGGAGCTAGATTTATTAGGTGCTTTAGGGCCTACCTATGGAGCAGTCATGTTTAAAAGTGACAAGGCAATTGCTCATGTTCGCATTGATGACAATACGCTACTATATGCTGTGCAAGATGTATCTCCAAAAAATGAGTTATATACAGGAACAGGGAAAAATGACTTCTGTCCATTGGAATGTCGATATTCTGATACGAAAGGAAACAACATGTTAGGCCGGAAATTACCAAGAGGCTTGTTTTTAATTTGTGGTGATCGAGCCTGGCCAGGGATTCCTAGTAGAACAGTTGGAGGTCCATGTTACCTAGGGAAACTTACTCTGTTTCGACCTTCAGTGGGAAAATTGGTAAACAAAACAGTATGGAACTACATAGCCTCTCAGAAAAAGCGTGCGGTATTACCGCTGGGACCAGGATGCAATGATAATGTACGATACTGGGACAGACCTACTAACTTCATTGCTGCTTTGTTTGCGCCAATAGGGACTGCGAAAGCGTTACAAATAACAAAAACACTAGGGTGTTGGACAGCTAAACAATTAAATATAACCTCTGAGATACTTTCAACTTTAGCTACTGATGTTGACAGTATTAGACATGCGGTATTACAAAATAGGGCTGCAATTGATTTTTTGCTTTTAGCTCAAGGGCATGGATGTGAGGATGTAGAAGGAATGTGTTGCATGAATCTTTCAGATCATTCTGTTTTCTATTCACCAACATCTTCGGCAAACTGAAGGACAATATGAACAACTTACTGTATCAAGAATCACCCTTTACTGGACTGGTTTAAAATCATATACGGGCATTACATGATGGGTAAGGGGAAATTGTGGTACAGGGGAATAACTGTGTTGTTTGTTGTAATAATTGTCTTGCTAATAATGGGATGTGCAATGAGTTGTATCAAGCAAGCATTGCTGAAAATGTTCCATCAGACCTGGCTCGTTCAAAAACAAAAAGGGGTATTTGTGGGGTTTCTACGAGACAATGGTCACGTACTGAACGAGCCATGTCCAAGGGGGTGGTAGTAGGTGGTGATGAACTGACCAATCATAACGATGAGCAAGGACCTTGGCTACTGAGACAAGCGAAATATGTAGAAGTCGAAACAAGATTGATACAAGAAGAATGTCATGACAGCATAGTATGGCCTGTTAGCATAAACCAATCAGAACTAATATAGAGGCGCGTGGACAAAGCATGCTCACCAATCATATTAGTACATGTAAGGTATGTTAACCAATTAGGATTAAGACGACACGCACACGGAGCGTGCACGGTAGTGAAATAGTATAAATGTACGCTCAGATACGCGAATAAAGGAGATTTGCTTAACGACCATATTGGTCTGCATGCATTTACTCCGAGCCCTCTCGTGGATTGCGTCATGGAACTCTGCTACGACACCTCGGGGCTCTGGGTCTGTGCTGCAAGCTCACCCGTGTCCCGCTTCTCCCTCAGGGTCAGCAGAGGAGCATTTGGAGGAGACACATCAGCGCTACTGAGACAAGGACTCTCCAAACGCCTCGGGGCTCTGGGTCTGTGCTGCAAGCTCACCCGTGTCCCGCTTCTCCCTCAGGGTCAGCAGAGGAGCATTTGGAGGAGACACATCAGCGCTACTGAGACAAGGACTCTCCAAACGCTCACTGTTCTTCTAGCAGCAAACAAGTGCGTAGGTGAGGTCAGCTGGTCAAGGTCTCTTGCGGATGTCTTGGAAGCCACCTTTGTATTTTGACAATTTCTTATGTAAAATTTTGACATTTTCTTGTGTAAAATACCGCACTCCTCCTTTGTGTGCAAGGGAGGGGGGAGTAGGACATACCAGATAAGGCCATATGGCCCCACCCCTCCATTGTGACCTCACGGCCAGGACATCTATACAAGGCCACGTTTGCCCACCATGCCCATGGCAGACTCTGTCTTTGCTTCTGCATGGTGAAGGGAGCCAGCGGCTGCAACTCGCAGCCCCAGGGAATGCAGCTCTTGGTGACCTTTGGCAGCAGCGTTTGCTGGCCAACACCATGACGTGGGGTGTTGCAGGCCAGAGGCCCATGGCACGCAGCCACCTCTCGCCCCTCCAGGGCCCAGCGCGAGCCCCTGGCAGCCTTGCGCAGAAGGAGGGGCAGAGGCGGGAGCTGGAAGAACTACGGGCTGGGCTAGAGAAAAGCGGCTCCGCACCCAAGAGTTGCGCCGCTGCTTCGATGCCGAAACCCGAGAGCTGAAGGCAGCTTTGGAGAAGGAGCGGCAGCTCCTGGAAGAGCGGCTCCAATCGCAGTGGGAGCAGCGGCTGACTCAGGAGCTGTGGTGGTTGCAGGAGCTGAACCAGCGGCAGCGGGCGGCAGAGACCTGCCAGCTGCTGCGCTGGAAGGAGGCCGAGCTCCGCCAGGGACAGGAGCTGCTGCGGCAGGAGTGCACCACCGCCGTTTGCCAGGCACGGGACCTGCAGCGAGTGCTGGCCGAGGAGATGGCGATGCCCACCAAGAGCGGTAGGGAGGCCCGAAGCAAGCTGCAGGACGTCCTCAGCAAGCTCCCCTGCGAGACCGATGGCTCCCAGCCTGCCCGCATCCACCACCTCCAGAACCAGCTGCAGCTGGAGACGAGACTCTTCAGCAAATACATCCTGCAGCAGTTCCAGGATAGACCACTGGAAAGCCCCAGCACTGGGCAGCAAACACCATGCAAGGCTGTGGCAGATGCTCAGCTCCAGGTGCCAGAGGGGAAAGACTTGGAGTTGCTCTGCAACAAACTCGGCTAGCTCCTGGAGCAGAACACCCACCTGCAGCGTGTTCTACAAGACCTGGAGAGGCAAAAGAGAGCCCTTCAGAGGGACAGCCACCTCCTGAAAAAGGAAGGCTCTCCACAAGCATGCAAGGAGGCAGAGGGGCTGCAGCAAAGTTTGCTAAAGTAGCTGCCCTCACCTCACAGCTGCAAGAAGGATCCAAGAGATGGCAGGAGAGCGTCGAACACCCGATCAATACTCCTATTAAATAAATCATGTATGTATGTGAACTGAAAGGAGGATGTGCCAGCTACTGGGGGCATATCTCCTGCCCCATACAATCATTTAGGTTGGAAAAGACCTTTAACATCATCAAGTCCAACTGTTAACCTGGCACTGACAAGGCCACCACTAAACCATGTCCCTAAGCACCACATCTACACGGCTTTTAAGTACCTCCAGGGATGGTGACCCCACCACTTCCCTGGGCAGCCTGTTCCAATGTCTCATAACCCTTTCCGTGAAGAAATTTCTCCTGATAGCCAGTCTAAGCCTTACCTGGTGTAACTTGAGGTTCTTTCCTCTCATCCTATCGCTTGTTGCTTGGGAGAAGAGAACAACACCCACCTCGCTACACCCTCCTCTCAGGTAGTTGTAGACAGCAATAAAGTCTCCCCTGGGCCTCCTTGTCTTCAGGCTAAACAACCCACTTTCCCTCAGCTGCTCCTTATAACACTTGTTCTCTAGACCTTTCACCAGCTTTGTTGCCCTTCTCTGGACTCTCTCCAGCACCTCAATGTCTGCCTTGTAGTGAGGGGACCAAAAACTGAACTCAGGATTCAGGGTGCAGCCTCACCAGTGCCAAGTACAGGGGGACAATCACTTCCCTAGTCCTGCCGGCCACGCTATTTATGATACAAGCCAGGATGCTGGTGGCCTTCTTGGCTGCCTGGGCACACTGCTGCCTCATATTCAGCTGCCCATTGATCAACACCCCCAGGTCCTGTTCTGCCAGGCAGCTTTCCAGACACTCTTCCCCAAGCCTGTAGTGGTTCATGGGGTTGTGGTCCAAGTGCAGGACCTGACACTTGGCCTTGTTGCACCTCATATTGTTGGCCCCATCCCATCAATACAACCTCTCCAGATCCCTCTGCAGAGCCTTCCTACTCTCCAGCACATCAACACTCCTCCCCACCTTGGTGTCGTCTGTGAACTGACTGAGACTGCACTCGATCCCCTCGTCCACATCACTGATAAAGACATTAAAGAGAACAGGTCCCAACACTGAGCCCTGAGGAACACAGCTTGTGACTGGCCACCAACTGCATTTAACTGCATTCACCACAGCTCTTTGGGCCGGGCCATCCAGCCAGTTTTTACCCAGTGAAGCGTACGCCCATCAAAGCCATGAGCAGCCAGTTCCTCCAGGAGAATGCTGTGGGAGACGGAGTCAAAGGCTTTACTAAAGTCCAGGTAGACAACATCCACAGCCTTTCCCTCATCCAGTAAGCAGGTCATCTTGTCATAGAAGGAGATCACATTAGTCAAGCAGGACCTGCCTTTCATAAACCCACGCTGACTGGGCCTGACCGCCTGGTTGTCCTGTATGTGCTCCATGATGGCACTCAAGATGATCTACCCCATAATCTTCCCCAGCACCGAGGTCAGGCTGACAGGCCTGTAGTTCCCGAGATCCTCCTTCCACCCCGGTTACATGGGTGTCGAGGGCTCAGGCCCCCTCCTCGGCACTTCACATCCACCCCGCTGAGGCGGTGACCGTGTCACAGTGGGCAGCAGGTGGCTGAGGGCATCACTGCCCATGTTTGGCCAGCGAGGCAGGGGCAGAGCAAGCCCCTGGGGGCAATCCCTCAGGGACGCTTCCCCCGGCCCCACGGAGGTGCTCAGCCCGATGCTCTCTCCCCTCCAGCTCTCTCCCCTCCCATACGCATGCTGTGCCGCTGGGTTGAGCCTGACCTGTGTACCTGCGGGCCCAAACTGGAGAAGCCAGGGCTCCGTGCCCATCTCTTTTGCCTGGTAAGTTACCCTGGGGCTCCCTCCAGCTTTCCCACAGGCAGTCCCTGCCACACTCTCCTCATCAGGAGGAGAGAAAAGCCTCCTCGTCTTTTCTCTTCTGCAGCGTTTTGCCAACGAGCTCTTTCAGCGATCGTCCCCAGATGTAGGACTCCTGGGATTTCCCTCTGAGGACATTCGACGTACAATCTTTTGGGGAGTGCAGAAGGTGAGGACCTGACAAAAACAGGGAGCTTTGTGCCAAGAGAGGTTTGCAGGAGCTTAGCTCAGACCCCAAGAAAGAAATCCCAGCCCTTCCAACCAGCTCTGGGACACTAGTCTTGCTCCCAGCAGCTCCCTAGAGGCTCCAGCACAGGAGCCTCATCTGCCAGGCGGATCTGAGGGCTGTGACCCAGCAGCGGCCACATCTTGTGCCCTGCCTGGAGGTGTGGGGCTGGCTGCGGAGGCCCTGAGGCTGTCACTGCTGGGGGTTGCTGTGCTCTTTCCAGCAGTGCTTCGTGTGTGGCGAGAGGGGCGCCACCATCACTTGCTGGGAGATGGGCTGCCACGGCATCTTCCATCTGCCCTGTTCCGTGGAGGGGGGCTGTGTCACCCAGCTCCACTGTCCATACAGGTAAATCCTCTCCCCTCCTCGCAGCCACCGGGGACTTGGAGCACTTCTCACCTTGCCCATCCCTTCCCTATTCCCCTCCAGGGCCTTCTGCTGGGAGCACTGCCCCGAGCAGGCAGTGGAGGCGGCTCTGGGCACTGGTAAGAGGCAAAGCACCTGGGTGGCCCTGGGCTGTGGCTGGGGGCCAGGCAAGGCCTGGCAGCAGGTGCCCAGGGTGGACTTGGCAGAGCCTCTCTGCTCCAGGAGGGCTGGCAGCACTGCTCTGGCCTATCCTGCCCTGGGCCTGGGGGGCCATGTCCTTGACCTTCCTGCTTCCCCTTACAGCCTCCACTGCCGGCTCCGAGCTCGCCAGCCCCAGCCAGGCAGGATCGGGCACTCTGTCGGATCCCTGACACCTGAGAACAGCAGCCCCAGCACTGACAGACAGGCAGCATTGGGGCAGTCTCTAGAATCTCCGGCACCGGAAACCAGCAGCCCCAGCACCGGCAACCAGGTGCCATCGGGGTCCTCCTGCGGCTCCCCGCCACTACAGGGCAGCAGCTGCTCCCGCCCACCTGGGCCCGACTGCATGCGAGACTGCTCCCGCATGCAACGTCGGGCCCAAACTCCCTACAGCCAGCCTGGATGCCACCGCCGTGACAGGAGCCACGTGCCAGCACCTCCAGCCAGGCGATGCTGGGGCTGTCCCACAGCTCCCCGGCACCCGAGAGCAGCAGCCCGAGCACTGCCAGCCAGCTGCCATGAGGGTCCTCCCGTGACTCCCCAGCGCTTGAGAGCAGTAGCCACTCCAGACCCCTGGGCCCATGTAGATGCGAGACGGCTCCCACTTGCGAAGTCAGGCCCAAACTCCCTACAGCCGGCCCGGACGCCGCCGCGGGACCAGCTGTGCCCAAGTGCTGGCCCTCATTCCCCTCCACCGGCACAATAAAGTTGGCCGTTGGTGTCTGCACTGGGAGATTCCACGCTCATTTGTTGGCTTCCTCCTCCTCCTCTCCCTTTCTCGAGGGGCAGCATTAGGGGCTGGGCCCAAAGGGTTGTCTTCTCCCCGGGGGTTGGCAGAACCTTCCCCACACCTCCCTCCTTACCGGCTGCCCTTGGCCGGCTGCCCAGCACCATGGCCGTGTGCTTCGGGCCTCTCTGGCTGAGGAGAAGAAACTGGACTCCACAGAATTCAAAGTGAATCAAAGTGAAGATGCTTTGTTAAGCATAAGCTGTCCCTTTTATACATTTGTACTTTCCCTGGCTGCAAGCATGTGCATTGCTATTGGTTAATATTACTGTCCACACTTCAAGCACACTCTTCTTTGATGTGTTGATTGGTTACTGCTCTGCCATTGGTCCTTTCTTGATTGGCTCCATCAGTTCCTGTTTCTTCTCCGTGTTCGGCTCCCCTCGGCTACTCCCTCAATTCTTGTTTGCTCAACTGCTAGTTTTCCTCATTTCTTCTCTCCAAGGTCAGTTCAATGACACTAACTACATGACTCTTGTCACGCAGCTAGGCCCTCACTCCATACTGTCATACTTCTGGCTCATTACATGACCATTCTCCTCCAGAAACCCCTCTACACTGTGCCAGCCGGGAAAGAGTGTCCTGTAATTATCATTTTTTGTCTTTGCAGGGAGGCGATCCTCTTGTCAGGGCAAAGGTTTTAGCACGAGACCTGCAAACGGGAAAGTGGACAGGCCCGTGGGATTTAGTTACCTGCGGACGTGGGTATGCTTGTGTCTCCACAGATGCAGGGCCACAGCGTTTCCCACCAGCGGTGTTAAGTCTGCTTTGGATCCTGGAGCTGACAAGAGGACACCAGCCAATAGTCCTTCCACCATGTCCTTGGGAGGGGAAAGTACAAATGTATAAAAGGGACAGCCTATGCTTAATAAAGTGTCTTCACTTTGATTCACATTGGATTGTGTGGAGTCCAGTTTCTTCTCCTCAGCACAGTTAAATGATTCAATGTGTACACAGCCTTCCATAGGCGAGCATGTGGGGTCTCAGAGCTCATTCCCCCTTTTTGTTTTTAGAAAAGTTGCTTCAGAGTGTGGTGCACTCATTCCACAATGGCCTGTTCTGTAGTACGTGTGTTATGTCCATTTGCCACAGGTCCAAGGCTTGGCAGCTGCGCGGGTTAACCCCGCGTGGAAACACCAGTCCGGGTCCTAGGCATTGACACTCCGGACAAGCGGCGGCGATAGATTTCACGTCTGCAAAAGAGATTTTGAATTGACGGACTAACGCCCGAGCCCCTTGGGGAAAATACTGGTGAGACACAAACGCTTGACGAACTAGGGCTGGCACTCGAGGGGTCCAAGCGGGGGGGGTCGGCACGCACGTTCCCTTCACGTATGAATCCTGGCAGACGGGTGTGGCTCTTTGAGTAGCGCACAATCAACACGCTGCACAATATCTGCTACATGAGCAGAGTCCGTAACAATGTTTACAGCACAATGCGAAAATGTTTGAAGAGCAACAATGGCATCACTAAGTTCAACTAATTGAGGTGATCCCTGTACTAAATGCACCAATTCCTGCCATTGCCTTCCATCAGACCAGGTAACTACTGCTTTTCCCGATTTTCCAGAGCCGTCAGTAAAGACTGTGGGGCCTTGTACTGGGCTATCCGCTGCCAGTAGCTTTAGAATCACTTGTAACTCTGAATGAGCTTGTAATAATTTGTGACTGGGAAGATGATAAGATACCTGCCCTTCAAATCCTTCCAGGGCCAATTGAAATGGTAAACTGTTTGCCATACACCAGCTTACATATTCGTGTTCAATGGGAATTATCAGTCAACTGGGGTCTCGGCCCGTGAGATGAACGCATCCTGTGCGTCCTTTCGTGATTATTTTCGATATCAGCTCAATCTGAGTGCTCACTGTTTTTCGCGGTTGAACGGATAAAAACAGCCACTCTAGAATGTGTAGCGGATCCTGCCAGCACTCATTCCACTGGCCCAGTAATCCCATGGGATGATAGTTGGCAATGGCTACATATAAACTTGCTGGTGTCTCTAAATCCACACCATGTACCTTTTTCTGTTGCATACCATTGACATATTGTGGGATTGTTTTTCATGCCTTGCGGTAATACCGTCCACTGATATCGTTGACAAGGTGCCATGTTGTTCCTACTAGGTATTGAAAAAGCAAATCAGCATTTGTCAGTTTCATGTAAAGGGATGGTAAAAAAAACCCAATCTTTCTGATCAATAAACAAAACGTATAGTCTGCATCAATAACTCCTGGTAAAACAAACAGACCTTGCAAGGTTACACTAGGACATCCGAGTAATAGTGCATTTAACCCGTTTCCAGTGGGTCCCACGGCATTCATTGGTACCTTATGCACTCTGCTATTCTCTATTGTGATTGCGGTTGCTATGGTAGCATCCAGTCCAGTGCTCCCTGCGGTTCAGGCTGCGAGTTGACAGTTTGGGCCTGGAACTGGTTGGGAAGATTCATTTGTGTCAGCACACAGTTCCCCCCCGCGTTCTTTCTCCAGTTTCCCTGCACTCTGCAGCTGGTTGTTATCAGCTGACCTTGAGCATTATACTTAGACCTGCACTGCTTCACAAAATGCCCCAGCTTCCCACAGCAACGACACATCAAAACAGAGTTATCTCTCCCACTCAGCTTCGACTTTTTAAGGCAGTTTTTCATAAAGTGACCTTCTTGCCCGCATGTATAACAACAATGAACTACCTTAACTGCTGCCGCAAACTTTTTGCTAAATGCTCCATCTGAAACATGGTGGTTCCTACTTTCCCGCAAGCATCCATTAGTTCAGTTAAGGTGGAGTTGTGATTTGCCATCCCTGCAATAACTTTCCTGCAATCCTCGTTTGCGTTGTCCTTCGCTAACTGTAGCAACAACACTTCTTTAGCAGCCCCGTTTTGTATTTGTTTGTCTAAGGCAAATCACTCCCCAATTGAATGGCTCCCACTCGGGTGGGCTATTTCCATCCCCTCGATATACCGAGCAAGCCGATACCCTGCCAGCCAGAGCAGCCGCAGCCCCAAAATCACCATCTGCAAGTGCGTGCTCTCTTAGTTTTCTCCAGAACCTGGCCGGGTCTGGGCCAGACACAGTAACCTGGACTGGCTGCAATGTGAATAGCTCCTCCATGCTACTGCCTGACTTTCCCGACCCTCGGGCTCTGCAGCAATTATGTCCCGGTTCCATCTCTTCAGAAAGATTTATTAAGGGTGGCTCAGTCTCAGATTCGGGTAACGGGATGGTAGAAGGATCAATGTTCCACTGCTGTTCTCTGGGCAGTGGAGGGGGGTCTGGCTGCGTGGAGGGCAAAGTCACTGTGAAAGGAGCTGCAGCTGCCTCAGCCGCCGCCTTTGCCTCTCTGTCCACCTTCGTTTGCTCCAGTGAGTCTATAACTAAACTCCACATCGTCAACGATGCAGTGGCGATTTTGTCTTCGCTTGAGACAGCCTCAAAGAGAGAAGTTCCAGCGCTTTGCCACGTACTAACTTCGAAAGCAGTCTGCACCGTAACTGGCAAATTGTTCTTTTTACACCTGTCCTGGTTTGGCTCAAACCAGGCCAAATAGCCTTAGAGAACCCAAGGTCACTGCTTACGAGTAAAGAGCCGAAGGGGGTTGTACCTGCAGGGAGGAGTGGACGGGGCAGGTGACCCAGGATTGACCAGCAAGGTATTCCATCCCATACATGTCATTCTCACTTTCCTGTTTATCACTAACCCACTGCCTCCTGGAGGTGGGGCCCAGGAGGGAGGGGCCCTCCTGTCTCCCACTGATTGGTACCAGCTTTGCCAAATCTCCAGTTAAAAGCCTGCAGGTGTGATGGCAGGAGAGCTATTGCATTTTGCCCTCTGCCCGTGCTGGGTGGAGCTGCTGCATTTTCCCCTCTGCCCATGCATGGGGAGCAACTCTGCCTGAGGAGGATTTCCAAGCTCTCAGTCTTGGCTTAGTATATATTTGTATATATTTCTATTATTATTGTTATTATACTCTTTTTCATTATTATAGTTTATTAAACTGTTTTAACTTTCCAACCCATAAGTCTCTCTCCCTTTTCCCTTTCCCTTAGGGGGGGGGGAGGGTTAACAGAGAGCATCTGGCACCTGGTTAATAGCCAGCCCAGCTTTAAACCGTGACAGATTTAATTGGCGCCCAACGTGGGGCTCGAAAGAAGCTCCAACAGGTTGCTCTGATAAGTTGAATCCTGGCTCTGGTGGGAGGAGACCCGGAGAGCTCAGCTGAGAGAATATCAGATTTCTTCCCTTGAGATTTACGAGGGGTTGGAAAGTTAAAACAGATAGTGAAGATGGTGTTGTCATTTTTGAATGCTGTGTTATCTCATCTTTTTATGGAGTTTCTTTCACAATTGAGTATTGCAATGATGCCTTACCTGCCGTGGGCACTGTGTTATTGCTTGCTTCTTATGAATGTTTACATGCAGTTTAGCAGTGGGCGCTGGTCGAAATGTATTGTTTTGGTATGGGGTTTGATACTGATTTATGCTGTGATAAACTGGGCAGTTAATATTCTGATCTCTTATCTCTATGACACAATGATGGGCAGCTTTAATCGCGAATCAGTAGCAGCAACTTCATCTGCACGCTCCAGGCGTCCTTTATCTGATTCTGTTAATGATCACACTTCCAGTTTTACTTCGGGAAATAGCACCTTCTCCTTTTCTGCCAAGCTGATACCACCAGATTTTGCGAAATTAGGATGGTGCTGTCTAGGTGGCATGTTTTTATTTTTGTTTGTCCTGAATGTGTTTCTGATGTGGGATAAGATTAAATATCGGTGCAGGGACAGTTGTAGGTGTTATGCAGCCACCTCAGATCCTACAGTGTGTACTGCCACTACAGCCACTAAACCCACTAACACCTTGGCAGCCTGTACCACAGCTGCTACACCCCCCAAGATGGCCACCGCAGCTACTCAGACTCTCAGCACTCCCAAGACAGCCACTGCATCTACTCAGACTCCAGCATCTATCGAATCTGTACAAATTGCTCCTGTAACCAGGAAGAAATACCAAAAGAAATCAGCTCGTGAAGTGAAGGATGATGACTCAGAGCCTTCTAAGGCAGAGCCATCATATGACCCAGGTGAGGGCCCTTCTCAGGCAGAGTTAGGGCCTGACACAGATGGGGATTCCCTTGATCGTCCTTTTAAAGCAGACCCATCACAGAAGAAAGGTCCTTCTAAAGCAGAACTATCACAAGAGGAGGACTCGGACGTAGAGATAACCTACCACTCCTTATCCCTGAAGGACCTGAGAAATATAAGGAAAGACTTCAGCCGTTATGACAGTGAACCTATTATTACCTGGCTGCTCCGATGCTGGGATAATGGGGCAGACAGCATGCAATTAGATGGCAGAGAAGCCAGACAGTTGGGATCCCTGTCCAGAGATGGTGGTATTGATAAGGCGCTCGCAAGAAAGTCAAACACTGTCAGTCTCTGGAGGCGACTCTTGTCAGCTGTAAAGAGCAGGTATCCCTATAAAGATGATGTTATGAGCCACCTAAGCAAATGGACCACTATAGAAAAAGGTATTAACTACCTTAGAGAACTGGCTGTGCAAGAGATCATTTATAGACACCCACGGGACATTGTAGATCCTGTAGATCCTGATGAAGTGGAATGCAACCGATCCATGTTCCGGAAGGTTATGAAGAATGCTCCACCGACATATACCCACACATTGTCAATATTAGTATGGGGAGAAGATGATATGGCACATTCTACTGTGGGCGAAATGGCTAACTGTATGCGACAGTATGAAGATAGTATTTCTTCCCCACTGCAGGCACGCATCTCGGCTGTGGAAAAACTGACTAAGGAGAACAAGGACTCATTTAAACAACTGTCAGACAAACTGTCCATGATCGAGAATAAACTTGACTCTCTACCTACACAGGCGCGCGTTGCAGCTGTTAGGAGAAAACGCTCTCCTACAGGACCAGCTCAAAGGAAACAGAACACATCACGAGGTATCCTGTGGTTTGCCCTGCGTGGTTACGGGGAGGACATGAGCAGATGGCATGGACAACCTACCAGTACCCTACAGGCACGAATACGTGAGTTGCAAGCTAAAAGAAATACCAGAGAGAATTTTTCTAGGAGGATGGCTGCTCCAGTTACCAGTGAGCAGGACCCCAGTCAGGGGAGATGGGCCTCAAATCACTTTTTCCCAAGTGTGAATAGGAGAAATGAAGGTCCAGTCCCTGTGAGCAGCACGAATCCATTTCTTGATTAGGGGGGCCCTGCCTCCAGCCAGGTGGAGGAGAGGGACAACCGGATTTATTGGACTGTGTGGATTCGATGGCCTGGCACATTAAAACCACAAAGGTATCGAGCCTTGGTAGACACTGGTGCACAGTGCACCCTAATGCCATCGGATCATAAAGGGGGCAGAATCTATCAGCATTTCAGGAGTAACAGGAGGATCTCAAGTGTTATCTGTATTGGAGGCCGAAGTGAGCCTAACTAAAAATGAATGGAAAAAGCACCCCATTGTGACTGGCCCAGATGCTCCGTGCATCCTTGGCATAGACTACCTCAAGAGCGGGTATTTCAAGGACCCAAAAGGGTATAGATGGGCCTTTGGTATAGCAGCTGTAGAGACTGAGCACATTAAACAGCTGTCTACCTTGCCTGGCCTCTCAGAAGATCCTTCTGTTGTGGGGTTGCTGAAGGTTGAAGAACAACAGGTGCCAATTGCTACTACCACGGTGCACCGACGACAATATCGCACCAATCGAGACTCCCTGATCCCCATTCATAAACTGATTAGACAATTAGAAAATCAAGGAGTGATTGGCAAGACTCGCTCACCCTTTAATAGTCCTATATGGCCAGTGCGAAAGTCTGATGGAGAATGGAGATTAACTGTGGACTATCGTGGCCTAAATGAAGTTACGCCACCGCTGAGTGCTGCTGTGCCAGACATGCTAGAACTTCAATACGAACTGGAGTCAAAGGCAGCCAAGTGGTACGCCACCATAGACATTGCTAATGCATTTTTCTCTATTCCTTTGGCACCAAAGTGCAGGCCACAGTTTGCTTTTACCTGGAGAGGTATCCAGTACACCTGGAATCGACTGCCCCAGGGGTGGAAACACAGTCCTACTATTTGCCATGGACTGATCCAGACTGCACTAGAAAAGGGTGGAGCTCCAGAACATTTGCAATACATTGATGACATCATTGTGTGGGGTGATACAGCAGCAGAAGTTTTTGACAAAGGGGAGAAAATCATCCAAATTCTTCTGCAAGCTGGTTTTGCCATAAAAAGAGGCAAGGTCAAGGGACCTGCCCGGGAGATCCAGTTTTTAGGGATTAAATGGCAAGATGGGCGTCGCCAGATCCCGATAGAGGTGATCAACAAAATAACAGCTATGTCCCCACCAACTAACAAAAAGGAAACACAAGCCTTCTTAGGCGTTGTGGGTTTCTGGAGAATGCATATTCCAGATTACAGCCAGATTGTACGCCCTCTTTATCAAGTGACCAGAAAGAAGAATGATTTTCAGTGGGGCCCTGAACAACGACAGGCTTTTGAACAGATTAAACAAGAGATTGTGCATGCAGTAGCCCTTGGACCAGTCCGTACGGGACAAGATGTTAAAAACGTGCTCTACACCTCAGCTGGGGACAATGGTCCTACTTGGAGCCTCTGGCAGAAAGTGCCAGGGGAGACTCGAGGTCGACCCCTAGGATTTTGGAGTCGAGGATACAAGGGCTCCGAGGCCAATTACACTCCAACTGAAAAAGAGATACTGGCAGCGTATGAAGGAGTTAGAGCTGCTTCAGAGGTAATTGGTACTGAAGCACAACTTCTCCTAGCACCTCGATTACCAGTATTAGGCTGGATGTTCAAGGGTAAGGTTCCCACTACCCATCATGCAACTGATGCGACGTGGAGTAAATGGATTGCATTAATTACGCAGAGGGCTCGAATAGGAAACCCTAATCGCCCAGGAATCTTAGAAGTGATCATGGACTGGCCAGAAGGCAAAGACCTCGGAATGCCACCAGAAAAGGAGGTGACACGTGCTGAAGAAGCCCCACCATATAATGAACTACCAGAGGATGAGAAGCAGTATGCCCTGTTCACCGATGGATCCTGCCGTCTTGTAGGAAAGCATCGGAAGTGGAAAGCTGCTGTATGGAGTCCCATACGACGAGTCACAGAAGCCACAGAAGGACAAGGTGAATCAAGTCAATTCGCAGAGGTAAAAGCCATCCAGCTGGCTTTAGGCATTGCTGAACAAGAAAAGTGGCCAAGGCTGTATCTTTATACTGACTCATGGATGGTAGCAAATGCCTTGTGGGGGTGGTTAAAGCAGTGGAAGCGAAGCAACTGGCAGCGCAAAGGTAAA
This sequence comes from Nyctibius grandis, assembly GCF_013368605.1. NCBI lineage: Eukaryota > Metazoa > Chordata > Aves > Nyctibiiformes > Nyctibiidae > Nyctibius > Nyctibius grandis. Next base: position 23,430,453 of record NC_090665.1, read on the forward strand.
CCTATTTGGGCTGCTAAACTGTGGCAAGATATTGCTGCTCGGCTAGAGAAACTAGTCGTGAAGGCACGTCATGTAGATGCTCACGTACCTAAAAGTCGGGCAACTGAGGAACATCGAAACAACCAACAAGCGGATCAAGCTGCTAAAGTGTTCCAAATAGATTTGGACTGGGAACACAAAGGTGAACTATTTTTAGCTCGGTGGGCTCATGACACTTCAGGTCATCAAGGAAGAGATGCAACATACAGATGGGCTCGTGACCGAGGGGGTGGACTTAACCATGGACTCTATTGCACAGGTTATCCATGATTGTGAAACATGCGCCGCAATTAAGCAAGCCAAACGGTTAAAACCTTTGTGGTATGGGGGGCGGTGGTTGAAATATAAATATGGGGAGGCCTGGCAAATTGGCTATATCACACTCCCTCAAACCCGCCAGGGTAAACGTTATGTGCTTACCATGGTGGAGGCGACCACCGGATGGCTGGAAACATACACTGTGCCCCATGCCACTGCCCGGAACACTATTCTGGGCCTCGAAAAGCAAATTTTGTGGCGACACGGCACGCCAGAGAGAATTGAGTCGGACAACGGGACTCATTTCAAAAACAGTCTCATAGACAACTGGGCCAAAGAGCATGGCATTGAATGGGTATATCACATCCCCTATCATGCACCAGCCTCTGGGAAAATTGAACGGTATAATGGGCTGTTAAAAACTACCCTGAAAGCAATGGGGGGTGGAACCTTTAAAAACTGGGATAAACATCTGGCACAAGCTACCTGGTTAGTTAACACCAGGGGATCTATCAATCGAGCTGGCCCTGCTCAGTCAGACCTTCTACATACAGTAGAAGGAGATAAAGTCCCTGTGGTGCATGAAAGGAATCTATTGGGAAAAACTGTCTGGATTCTTCCTGTAATGGGCAAAGGTAAACCCATTCGTGGGATTGCTTTTGCTCAGGGACCTGGATGTACTTGGTGGGTGATGTTGCAAGATGGTGAAGTCCGATGTGTCCCTGAAAGTGATCTGATTATGGGTGAGACTACTTAAGCCTGAACTGTATGTTGTTGCTGCATAAGTGTCTTTCAGGTTAAGACAGTGTTGATGAGACCGGAACTAGCTTCATCAAGTGGCGTCCAGTAACCTCCTCGAGTCTGACATCTTTAACCTGCAACCCGTGGGCACGAACCATGACGAAAAAGAGACTGCTAGCCAGAGAGACTGCTGAGAGACTGCTAGCCAGATGGAAACCCACAATCCTGAACCAAATGAACTTGATGGACTTTTCGCATAAAGATGAATCATAGACTAGTGATATGTATATATATATTTGAAAATGAAAAGGTACTGGTGATCTGAGTATGACATGAATGGTATGGAATAAGGGGTGGAATGTCCTGGTTTGGCTCAAACCAGGCCAAATAGCCTTAGAGAACCCAAGGTCACTGCTTACGAGTAAAGAGCCGAAGGGGGTTGTACCTGCAGGGAGGAGTGGACGGGGCAGGTGACCCAGGATTGACCAGCAAGGTATTCCATCCCATACATGTCATTCTCACTTTCCTGTTTATCACTAACCCACTGCCTCCTGGAGGTGGGGCCCAGGAGGGAGGGGCCCTCCTGTCTCCCACTGATTGGTACCAGCTTTGCCAAATCTCCAGTTAAAAGCCTGCAGGTGTGATGGCAGGAGAGCTATTGCATTTTGCCCTCTGCCCGTGCTGGGTGGAGCTGCTGCATTTTCCCCTCTGCCCATGCATGGGGAGCAACTCTGCCTGAGGAGGATTTCCAAGCTCTCAGTCTTGGCTTAGTATATATTTGTATATATTTCTATTATTATTGTTATTATACTCTTTTTCATTATTATAGTTTATTAAAACTGTTTTAACTTTCCAACCCATAAGTCTCTCTCCCTTTTCCCTTTCCCTTAGGGGGGGGGAGAGGGTTAACAGAGAGCATCTGGCACCTGGTTAATAGCCAGCCCAGCTTTAAACCGTGACAACACCATATCAATAGTCTCCGGAGTAAATGCTCATCATATTTTACCCCTCTCTTAGAGAGGACATGTAGGAGAAGCCTTACTATCGCACTTTCTTCTTTAGAAATATTTTGGCCCATCTCCATTTCCCCGGCTGCTCACCTCACTGGGTGTCCTGTTGCAATGTATGTTTCTTTTTCTGCGGGTCGTCCTCCGGCCCGCCCCGGTCTGCAGTCCCCTGCTCCAGCCAGTGTATCTCCTTCTGGTCTGTTCCCCGAAATTGACGGCGATTTACTACTAAATCAGTATCAAGTCAGGGTCACCATCTGAGGAGAAGAAACTGGACTGCACACAATCCAATGTGAATCAAAGTGAAGACGCTTTGTTCAGCATAGGCTGTCCCTTTTATACATTTGTACTTTCCCTGGCTGCAAGCATGTGCATTGCTATCGGTTAATATTACTGTCCACACTTCAAGCACACTCTTCTTTTATGTGTTGATTGGTTACTGCTCTGCCACTGGTCCTTTTTTGATTGGCTTCATCAGTTCCTGTTTCTTCTCCTCCTTGTTTGGCTCCCCTTGGCTATTCCCTCAATTCTTGTTTCCTTAACTGCTGGTTTTCCTCATTTCTTCTCTCCAAGGTCAGTTCAATGACACTAACTACATGACTTTTGTGACGCAGCTAGGCCCTCACTCCATACTCTCATACGTCTGGCTTATTACATGACCATTCTCCTCCAGAAACCCCACTACAACACAATGCACGTCGATATTCTCACAGCCGCAAGAGATGCCTCCCTCACGTCTGGGCTTTGAGCTGGCAGCCATTAAAGGAAGTACAAAGCCATGATGGACACATGTGATCTCTCAGCGTGTCAGCCCTGGAACCCAGCCAGGATGTTGGGTATCCGTCTCCTACAGCCACGTCTGTGAACAAGCAGAACAGAGCAGCTCCTGTGAAATGGGTCAATATACTACTTCAGATCTGAACGGCAGTGAATGCCATTCCAATGCGGGATTCCTCCAGGGCAGTTGTCTCTCCCTCCCACTCAGGAGCATCATGCAGACAGCTACTGGGTGCCTGGACCATGCTGACCCAAAACAAAGCATGCATTGAGATGTCAGGAGATAAGGCCCACTGGAGCTCACACCAGCTCTAATCTCCACGCCAACATGCCCGCTGGCTTAACAGCAGGCACTGGAAGCAGCACAGGGTGAGGAAGAGGCTGGTAAGGACAGCTTTGCAAGGCAGAGCCCCCAGAGCACATCACTCAGCCCCACCCATTCCCTCTCTGCTCTTCTGCATGTCTGAGCATTGGCCACGCAAATATTAAGTTAAATTGCATATGAACAGAATATTAAAACCTCAGTGCTGATTCACTCCAGTCACATACCTGTGGGGTCATCCTGAGGCTCCTGGACAAGATCAGGCCGAGAAGTCGGGAGGTCGTAGACTACAGGCAGAGCTGTAATCAAGCACGTGTCCATTAGTTGTTGTGATCTACATCTTTCTCAGTGACCTGCAGTGACTGGAGAGGGGGTCAGGTAATGACATGGGACCCAGAAGTGGGTGGAGGTTTCCAAAGCTGCAGAGGGGCACGGGTGACCTCTTGGCTGGCACCTGGGAGCTCTCAAAATACCATTTCCAGGCCATGTGCAACAGCCCTCAAGGACCAGATGGACAACCATAGGGCCTCTTGGGGATTTCTTACTGGGAGATCTCTACTGTGCCCAAAAGAATCCCACAGGAAAGCGCTTGATGAAAGACTTGAGCATTCACATGGCTCATGGAGAAGAGCCTGCTGGCCAGTCAGAGGCTGCCCCATCTGTTACCCCGGGCTGTGGGCTTGGACTGTGTGCTGGGGAGCTGGTAGTGCCCAAGGAAAGCAGTGCAGGGCCAGAGCAGGAATGCTCCTGTCTTCCTGAGCAGACAGACTGGCACCTGGAAGCTTAGTTGTAGTTTCCAAGCTCTCCTGAGGAAGGACATCTCCAAGGCTGAAAGCCAGGACACAGCTGGGGAGGCCTGGGTACGGCTGTGAACGGCTTGGGGGAGAAGTACTCCTGCTGGCCACGGTTATACTGCCTGTCAGCACACTCTGTCCGTTTTCCTGCTGCCTGCGATCCCGATCCTCGGATCCCTGAATCCAGTTCCCGTCCGTCACTGCGCCCAGCCTGGGCGCTCCCAGAGCCTGCCCTGGGACCGACATCGGGGGAGCTTGATCTTGGTTGTGTATATATTTGTATAGATTTAATCATTTTCCTTGTTCTTATTATATTTTCTTTCATTATTAGAGTTTGTTAAACCTGTTTTAACTTTCCAGCCCGTAAGTCTCCTACCTTTTCCCTTTCCCTTTCGCTTCTTGCGGGGGGAGGGTTAATACAGAGCATCTGTCACCGGTTTAGTGGCTGTCCCAGCCTTTAACCGTGACACCCTCATTTTCAGGGTCCAAAGCATCCTTTGTAGCATGTAGCCCACCATTTTTAGTGAGGCCCAAAGCCTCATGGTTGGGGTTGAAATCCTAATTTTAAGCATCAAGTCCTCTCTTTTATCACCCATAGCTTTTCTCTAGGGCCCACAGTTTCATTTTTAGGACCTAAACCCTCATTTTGAGGCCAGAAAGCATCATTTTTAAGGCAGAAAGCCTCATTTTAGGGTTCAAAGCTATATTGAGAGTGTCCAAAGCCTCATTGTTCCTTTCTAAAGTTTCACTTTTGGCTTCCAAAGCCTCGCGTTTAGGGTCCAAGGGCTCAGGTGTAGTTTGCAAAGTCTCCTTAATAGAGTCCAAAGCGGCACTTTTAGGTCCCAAATCCTCCTTTTCAGGCTCCACGGCAGCATTTTTAGTAGCCAGCCAGTCATTTTCAGGGTCCAGGCTGCATCTTGAGTGTCAAAATCCTTATTTTTATGGTCCAAACGTGTCTTTTATTACGCATAGCCTTTTTTTGGATGCACCGTTTCATTTTGAGGGCCTAAACCCTCACTTTAGGGCAGAAAGCCTTGTTGCAGGATCCAAAGCTACACTGAGAGTGTCCAAAGCCTCATTTTTGTTTGCCAAAGTCTCACTTTTGCTTTCCAAAGCCTCATTTTAGGCTGCAAATCCTCATTTTAAGGGTCCAAAGGCTACTTGCAGTTTGCAAAGTCTCATTTTCAGAGTCCAAAGCCACGCTTTTTCGTTTCCAAAGCCTCCTTTTCAGGCTCCAAAGGTTCATTTTCAGAATTCAGCCGGTTGTTTTTAAGGCATAAGCCGCATCGTGAGGGTCCAAACTCTCATTTTGATGGTCCAAATCCTTCTTTTAAGGCTCAAAGCCTCATCTTTAGGGTCCTAAGTTTTGATTCTCGGGTTGAAAGCCTCCTTTCTATGGTCCAAACCCTCGTTTTCAGGGTCCAAACCCTCACAAGTGCCACAACCCCCTTTTAAGGGCCAAACAGCATCATTTGGAAGGCCCAAAGTCTGATTTGGATGGTCCAAATGCTGAGTTTGAGAGTCCAAAGCCAGATTTATGGGCTCCAAGGACTCATTTTCAGGCCCAAACCCTGATTTTTAGCTTTCAAAGCCTCATTTTTAGGATCCACTCTGCAATTCTGAGGACTCAAAGCCTCATTTTGAGGGTGCAACTACCGCTTCTTAGGTCCCCAAGCCTCATTTACGGTCCAAACTCCTCATCTAGGCTTCAAAGGCTCGTTTCTTGAATGTCCAAAGCCTCATTTTGAGCCCCCAAAGCCCCTTTTTTAGGGTTCAAAGCCCTAGTGTTGGGTACCAAAGCATCATTTCAGGGCACAAAACCTAATGTCAGGCTTCCAGATCTCATTTTCATTTCCACAGCCCCACGTGGAGGGCCCAAAGCCCCATTTTGAACTTCCAAGCCCTATCTTTGAGGGTCCAAGCCCTCATTTATAGGGTCCAAACCCCTATTTCACAGCTCTAACTCTCCACTGGCGTGCCCAAAGCCCTATATTTGAGAGCAAACCTTGCTTGTGGGGTCCATAGAAGAAGCAAGTGGTTTGCCTCACTTTCAGGGTCCAAAGTGTCCTTTGTAGCATGTATCCCATTATTTTTAGTGCACAAAGCCTCATGGTTCTGGTTGAAATCCCCATTTTTAGGGTCCAAACCTGTCTTTTGTTACTCATAGACATTTTTAGGGCCCACAGATCCATTTTTGGGCCCTAAACCCTCATTTTGAGTCTAGCAAACCTCAATTTTAGGGCAGAAAGCCTCACTGAGAGCGTGCAAAGCCTCATTTTTCTTTTCTGAAGTTTCAGTTTTGGCTTCCAAGGCCACATTTTAGCTCCAAAGCCTCATTTTTAGTGTCCAGAGGCTCAGTTGTAGTTTGCAAAGTCTCCTTTTTAGAGTCCAAAGACACATTTTTACTTTCTAAAGCCTCCTTTTCCGGATCAAAGGTTCATTGTCCACTACATAGATTAGCAACAGCACTTTGGGCAGGTACATCTTCCAGTATGAACGCAGAGATTCACTGCCCCCGATCTCCAGGAACTCCATCTGGAACTCTTCGGTGTTGACGCAGATGGCATTGAAGCCCTTGGTGGGAGCCACGCTGCGCTTGACGTGGTTAGTTGCCAGGGCGTGGAGAACGCTGGTCTTCCCAGCCCCATCCATGCCCAGCACCAGTATCTGCTTGCTGTGTCCTTTACCCTGATCGGCGGCGGCCGAACATTCAGCCAGATGTTTTTAGGGTCCATACTGCAACTTCTGTGGCTAAAACCTTATTATTAGGGTCCAAATGTCTCTTTTAGGGACCAAAGCCTCAGTGTTCAAATCCAAATCTTTGATTCTAGGGTTGAAAGCCTCCTTCTCTTGGTCTAAACCCTCATTTTTGTGGTCAGCATGTCCCGTGCCCAGCTCCCTGTCTGCTGACACCACAGACATCCACATCCCTGTGTGCCCCGAGATGGAGTTAAGACCAGAACTGGTGAATTCCTGGCTTTGCAGCCATTACGACTCGGACAATTGTGCTACTGCTCTCTATTTATTCCCATAAATCATTCCGGTTTCTCTGGGGGCCGGATGTCACCGGGCCGGTTGTGCAACAGCCAATGGGCTAAGTTGTCCAGCCGTGGGAACCGGGGTCAGGGCGGGCGGGCCGGGCGGCTGTCCAGGCTGGCGGTGGACGGTCCCCCAGTGCTCCCTGGCAGGTAGCCTGGTTCTCCCGGCACAGGTGCTGGTGGCTGGTGTCGGGTCTGGCTATCAGTAATGCCGGAGTGCACAGGACGGCTGCTGGTGTCGGGCCCGTCTTCCATGGAGGGGCACCTGTGGAGAGAGGAGGCTGCTGAGGCCCCACCACGGCTGCGGTGACGCCAGGGTGCGAGGGTGCAGGGCAGTGCTGGGTGCACAGTGGGGTGCGGGCACCCGGCTGCACATGGGAGCTGTGGGCATGGAGCACTCTGTGCAGAAAACGGGGCGCCCCCACACCCCTCAGCTGGGGCTCTGCTTGCCTGCCCATGGCTCGTCTCCTCTCAGCCCTGACCATCCTGGCTCTGCACGTGCTGGGAAGGAGACCTGAGCCCGGCAGACCTAGGGGACCAAAGCTGGGCACGGCACTGCAGGGCCAGGAAAGCCTCCTGTTCTCTTTTCTCACCTGCCCAGCAGAGACCAGCACTCGTCTCCCCTGCCCATCCCTGACCAGGCAAGGGGACAGCCTCAGCTTTCTGGCCACGTGCTCTCCGTCCTCTCCTCAGGACACGTGTCCAGAGAGATACCTCCCCCTGCACAGACAAAAGCCCTGTGCTGAGAACACACACACTGGCAGTGGTGGGGTGCAGATGGGACAGGCTGACTCTCTTGCTCCCAAGCAAGGCACATAGCTGGGAAGGTTCCTTACCACACTCTGAGTTGCTGGGACATCTTGGCTGAGGGGAATCCCTGGGATTTATGGCATCACCTAACACGGTGATTCCTGCCGGTAGCTTCACTGGTAGGGAGATGTCACTCTTGCAATTCTCACTTTCTGTGGCAATGCCATCCCTTGTTGTTTTTACTCTCTGACCTTGCTCTGCCTTTTTCCTTCGCTGGGTCTGCTCTCATCAGGGCAGGGTCACTTTTACCTCACGCTTGCCACAGTAAGAAGGGGTTTCAGAAAAGAGTGTCCATGAATTGAGAGGCCAGTTCAAACATCTCCCAACAGAAATCTCAGTAGAGTTTGGCCAGTAACTAACCTGGCACTCCAGAATACCCGACCTCTAAATGCTTCACAGCTAAGAGCAGCCATCTAATATAGAAGTTTGTCAAAAATCCCTCCCAACAACTCACTGTTTTCTCTTCCCGCCGACACAGATCACACAACACAAAACAATCACGAGCACCAGGAAGCCCGAGACTGCCATGATTACTCCTGTGAGGGACTTCACGGTATCCTTAAGGTCCACAGCATTTGACTTTCTCTTGCCATCGACACCTGGAGGAACAATTCTGTAGGTTAGTGTGTCCTGCGCCCTACTGGTAATCTCACAGGTGCTCTGACATTGGCAGGAAATGTTCTTTCTCCCTTTGAGAAAGAGATGGTCTCTGAACCAGTGACCATCCTGGGGCTGCAACGTTGCCTTGGTTTCAGTAGAAGCAAAGGAACCTCACAAATCAATGCACTCTGGAGCCTCTCTTTCTCCTTTCAGCTTTGTTCACACTCTGGGATGGCCACAATCCAGTTTTTCCGGGGTCATGGGTTTGCTCCCCCACTGCCAAGCAAACCGTTCCTGGCTCTTTCTAGAATACTTGCTCTGCACGAATCATTTGGGTGCTGACAGGCTGAGCAGTAGCGGTCACCAGGGGAAGAGCCTGCAGACACACGATGGTTTTATGACACTTGATGACAGAGGGTCAGCAATTACCTGGCATGCCTGTGGGTTGAATTGAGCCTCTTTCTTCATCAGGGACTGGCACTGCGTGACTGTCCCCTTCCTCAAGCGCCTCCTTCTCCACAGTCTCAGGGTCCGTCTCTTTAGAAAGAAAAGTGGGTCACTTAAAGTAGAAGTAACTGCTCTGTATCAGGAATGCAATATCTTCAGGAGGCAAAATACATCAATACCACCTAGAAACAAATGGTAGTCATTTGTGGGTGCACCTCGTCACTAGTCCAAACAATGTGCCTTTCATGGAGAAGAATTTAAGAGCTGGACACTTCGCAGTTTACCATGAGATGGCAAAACCTGACCTGCTAAGAGACTAGGAGATTGCATGTCATCTTCTCGTGTGCACTTAGAGCATTTTTGGCAATCTGCAAGATGATGGTAAATGACTTCCTTCAGAGAGGGCAGGGAGACGCTGTGGCCAATTCAGCTGGGAAAAGAGCCCTTCCAAAAAGCACGTCCTATCGTGCCAACTCCATCACACAGTAAGGGTAACAGACACACACCGGGGACTGAACCCCAAGCTCTTGCAGCCATATTCTGGGCACTTTCACAAGTGGCAGCAAAAAGTCCACCAACGCCCAAAACAAGACAAAAAAACACAACTGAGTTATCTATAAACACAACTAGAAACAGACAGCTAAACCACCCGAGGCTGAATTCACAGCCCTTCACTTTAGCTGCCTTCAGGTGAGGTGTCCGTCTCCAGCTGGATGTGTAGCTTTCACCTGTCCCTAAAGTGTCACCAAGAGGTCTCAACTGTTAAGGAGAACAACAGGCCTGGATCAGGCTGTGAAGCTGGGGCAGCTTCGATCATGGTCAGGGCATGCTTGCAGCCCAGGCAAAGTCTGCCGGTCTCGGTGACCCCCAGCTGCCTGCTCATCCTCTCCGCCACCCAAGGGCACTCTCCCCTCTGGCGACTGGCAGCACGGTGTGAGCACCGCCAGTTCCTGTCAGCTGGATACCAACGCCTGCCCAGCAGAGCTCTGGCCAGTAATGGTGTAAGTGGGGCAGCAGCTGTCCCTGGGACTCCGCTTGAACCACAACTGGCAGCAGAGACTCTGGACCATCTCTGTGGCTCACCAGCACCTGCAAGGTGTGAAATCGAGCATTAGTGCAGCGAGGCTCTGATCGATCCCTTTCTGCTGTGTAGGCTACGGCTTGTCCATACATGTGTCTAAAATCTCAGCTTCCCAGTCTTCTGGTGAAGAGGGTTATATACCCACTGTGTGCTGCTTGGTCCAACTGTTTCAGGAGATCCTTTAAAACTTCTGATGATCGCTGCAAAGATTTCTCTAGTTTGTCCTTATACTTTGCTCTTTGACGACCTGAACAGAAAGCATCAAGTGAAATTTCCCAGTAAGATAAAACTGAAAATGAGTGCTTAGTGTGTGAAGTGAGTCAAGACTGACTACTCACCCCTGCGATGCCAGGTGAGCTCCTGCTCAGTGTCCGTCTGACGAGCTGGAGCCGGAGCCACATCTGCAACCAAACAGCAAAGAGAAGTTCTCATCACACATTGTTATAGACAGCGTCATAACTGAACAGCAGAACATGTGATGGGATCACGTCATGACATGGCACACGCGTTGCACGTCTATATTCTCACAGCCGCAAGAGATGCCTCCCTCACGTCTGGGCTTTGAGCTGGCAGCCATTAAAGGAAGTACAAAGCCATGACGGACCCATGTGATCTCTCAGTGTGTCAGCCCTGGAATCCAGCCAGGATGTTGGGTATCCGTCGCCTACAGCCACGTCTGTGAACAAGCAGAACAGAGCAGCTCCCGTGAAATGGTTCAATGTACTTCTTCATATTTGAACAGTAGTGAATGCCGTTCCAACGCGGGATTGCTCCAGGGCACTTGTCTCTCACTCATACACAGGAGCATCATGCAGACAGTTACTGGGTGCCTGGACCATGATGATCCAAAGCAAAGCATGCATTGAGCCAACAGAAGAAAGGACTCCCTGGAGCTCACACCAGCTCTAAACTCCACCCGAACAAGTTCCCTGGCTTGACTGGAGGCCCAGGAAGCAGCACAGGGTGGGGAAGAGGCTGGCAAGGTAAGCTTTAGAAGGCAGAGCACCCAGGGCACATCACTCAGCCCCACCCATTCCTTCTCTGCTCTTCTGCATGTCTGAGCATTGGCCACGCAAATATTGAGTCAAACTGCATATGAACACAATATTAAAACCTCAGTGCTGATTCACTCCAGTGACATACCTGTGGGGTCGTCCTGACGCTCCTGGACAAGATCAGGCCGAGAAGTCAGGAAGACGTAGCCTATAGGCAGAGCTGTAATCAAGCACGTGTCCATTAGTTGTCGTGATCTACTTCTTTCTCATTGACCTGCAGTGACTGGAGGGGGGGTCAGGTAATGACGCGGGACCCAAACGTGGGTGGAGGTTTCCAAAGCTGCAGAGGGGCCGTGTGACCTGTTGGCTGGCACCTGGAAGCTCTCAAAATACCATTTCCAGGCCACGTGCAACAGCCCTCAAGGACCAGATGGACAACCATAGGGCCTCTTGGGGATTTCTTACTGGGAGATCTCTACTGTGCCCAAAAGAAGCACACAGGAAAGCACTTGATGAAAGACTTGAGCATTCACATGGCTCATGGAGAAGAGCCTGCTGGCCAGTCAGAGTCTGCACCAGCGCTGCCACGTCTGTTCCCCTGGGCTGTGGGCTGGGGCTGTGTGTTTGGGAGCTGGGGGTGCCCAAGGACAGCAGTGCAGGGCCAGAGCAGGAATGCTCCTGTCTTCCTGAGCAGACGTCTCCCGAGGAAGGACATCCCCAAGGCTGAAAGCCAGGACCCAGCTGGGGAGCCCTGGGCATGGCTGTGAGCAGCGTGGGGGAGAAGCACTCCTGCTGGCCATGGTTCTACTGGCTGTCACCTCACCACGGGGTGTCTGCCTCCCACTTGCCCACAGAGCTGGCCACATCTCACCTGGCCCAGCCCGGTCCCACTGCTCTCCCAGCCCTGCCCCACCATGACACCAGCCACGCTGCCACCCCGAGGTGCAGTGGGCATGTCACCAGGCTGCCCAGGGCTGGGTGCCAACCCTTGCCCACCCACCTACCTAATCTCTGTGGTGGCCATGCAGCAGCCCGTCCGTCCAGGACTTGCAGGGCTACCAGGAAGAGGAAGATAAGGAGGCGGGCGGGGGCCATGGCCCCCTGCAACTGCACCATGCTGCTGCTGCTGCTGTGGGTGCTACCACTGTTGTTAGTGGCACTGCTGGAGCAGTGCCTGCGGCACAGCACAGCACATCACGGCGTGTCACAGTGGGCCTCTATGACATCACAGCCCACCCCCACATGTCACCTGGGGAGGGCGGGGTCCCAGAGGGGAGGGAGACTGGGACTGCACTGAGGAGGGGGAAGGGCCAAAAAGGTAGATAGCATGGTGGGAGTCTGTTATAGAGCACCCAACCAGGATGAAGAGGCAGATGCAATATTCTACAAGCAGCTGGGAGAAGTCTCACGATCGCCAGCCCTTTTTCTCGTGGGGTACTTCACCTTAGCGGATGTCTGCTGGAACTTCAGCCCTCAAAACTGGGCTCTGGGCACTTAAAAGGATGGACTAGGTGCTAAAAACAATGCTTTGGACCCTCAAAAGGATGGGAACCAATATGTTCCTCTATGGACCCCAGAAATGAAGCTTTGTTCCCAAATATCGTGTTTTGGGCACTTCAGTTGAGGCTTAGAACTTCACAGGAGGCCTTTGGACCCTATAAATGAGAGATGGGAAATGCAAAAGGAAGTTCTGGGCCTTAAAAAGGAAGCTTTGGAAATGGAAATGATGTTTTGAACCCTGCAATTACGTTTTGTGCCCTGAAATGATGCTTTGGTACCCAAATCTATGGCTTTGCACTCTAAATATGGATCTTCGGAGGCTCAAAATGAGTCTTTGGACATTAAAAAAAAATGAGCCTTTGGAGCCTAGAATGAGGCTTTGGGACCTCAAAATGAGGATTTGGGTAATCAAAATGAGGCTTTGAGTCCTCAAAATTGCAGACCGGACCCTAAAAGTAAGGCTTTGGTCCCAGAAAATGAGGCTTTGGGAGCTAAAAAGGAGTGGATGAGTCCAAAAATGAGCAACTGGACTCTACAAAAAAGGCTTTGGGAACTGTCCTGTTTTGGCCTAAAATAGACCAATTTTCCTTGCAGTGATTTTTACTTTCAGTTAAGTTCCTGCTAAGTAACTGCATTTTCTGAAACTACCTGCATGTTTTGCAGACAGTGTCTCATTGCAGGACTGAAAACGCTCAACGTTTATAATTATCACTGAGGCACCGGTAGGGATGTTATGCAGAAAGGCTCTTGCTGTCCTTATTCTTAGAGAAATCAAGGTCACTGCCAAATTCCTCCCTGCTTCCGAGTGAAGAGCCGCAGGAGGGTCGCCCCTGCAGGGAGGAGCGGACAGGACAGATGACCCAAAATGAACCAACGCAGGTATTCCATCCCCTACACGTCATTCTCAGTATAGAGCGGGGGGATCACGAGGGTCTCGCCCCTGCTCCTTCTCGCCCCTTCTGCTATGGCCAGCGTCCAGAGAGGACTCTGTCCGTTTTCCTGCTGCCCGCGATCCCGATCCGAGCATCCCTGAATCCAGTTCCCGTCCGTCACTGCGCCCAGCCTGGGCCCTCCCAGAGCCTGCCCTGGGACCGACATCGGGGGAGCTTGATCTTGGTTTTGTATATATTTGTATAGATTTAATAATTTCCCTTGTTCTTATTATATTTTCTTTCATTATTAGAGTTTGTTAAACCTGTTTTAACTTTCCAGCCCGTAAGTCTCCTACCTTTTCCCTTTCCCTTTCCCTTCTTGCAGGGGGAGGGTTAATACAGAGCATCTGTCACCGGTTTAGTGGCTGTCCCAGCCTTTAACCGTGACACCCTCATTTTCAGGGTCCAAAGCATCCTTTGTAGCATGTAGCCCACCATTTTTAGTGAGGCCCAAAGCCTCATGGTTGGGGTTGAAATCCTAATTTTAAGCATCAAGTCCTCTCTTTTATCACCCATAGCTTTTCTCTAGGGCCCACAGTTTCATTTTTAGGACCTAAACCCTCATTTTGAGGCCAGAAAGCATCATTTTTAAGGCAGAAAGCCTCATTTTAGGGTTCAAAGCTACATTGAGAGTGTCCAAAGCCTCACTGTTCCTTTCTAAAGTTTCACTTTTGGCTTCCAAAGCCTCGTTTTTAGGGTCCAAGGGCTCAGGTGTAGTTTGCAAAGTCTCCTTAATAGAGTCCAAAGCGGCACTTTTAGGTCCCAAATCCTCCTTTTCAGGCTCCAAGGCAGCATTTTTAGTAGCCAGCCAGTCGTTTTCAGGGTCCAGGCTGCATCTTGAGTGTCAAAATCCTTATTTTTACGGTCCAAACGTGCCTTGTATTACGCATAGCCTTTTTTTAGGACGCACCGTTTCATTTTGAGGGCCTAAACCCTCACTTCTAGGGCAGAAAGCCTTGTTGCAGGGTCCAAAGCTACACTGAGAGTGTCCAAAGCCTCATTTTTGTTTGCCTAAGTCTCACTTTTGCTTTCCAAAGCCTCATTTTAGGCTGCAAATCCTCATTTTAAGGGTCCAAAGGCTACTTGCAGTTTGCAAAGTCTCCTTTGCAGAGTCCAAAGACACTTTTTTCATTTTCAAAGCCTCCTTTTCAGGCTCCAAAGGTTCATTTTCAGAATTCAGCCTGTGTTTTTAAGGCATAAGCCGCATCGTGAGGGTCCAATCTCTCATTTTGATGGTCCAAATCCTTCTTTTAAGGCTCAAAGCCTCATCTTTAGGGTCCTAAGTTTTGATTCTCGGGTTGAAAGCCTCCTTCTTATGGTCCAAACCCTCGTTTTCAGGGTCCAAACCCTCATAAGTGCCACAACCCCCTTTTAAGGGCCAAAGACTCGTGTTAAGGGCCTAGAGCATCATTTGGACGGCCCAAAGTCTGATTTGGATGGTCCAAATGCTGAGTTTGAGAGTCCAAAGCCAGATTTATGGGCTCCAAGAACTCAAACCCTGATTTCTAGCTTTCAAAGCCTCATTTTTAGGATCCAGTCCAGGGTTCCAGATCTCATTTTCATTTCCACAGCCCCATGTGGAGAGCCCAAAGCCCCATTTTGAACTTCCAAGCCCTATCTTTGAGGGTCCAAACCCTCATTTATAGGGCCCAAACCCTCATTTATAGGGCCCAAACCCCTGTTTCACAGCTCTAACTCTCCACTGGCGTGCCCAAAGCCCTATATTTGAGACCAAAGCTTCACTTGTGGGGTCCATAGAGGAACCTAAAGGTTTGCCTCATTTGCAGGGTCCAAATTCTCCTCAGTAGCATGTAGCCCATCATTTTTAGTGCCCAAAGCCTCATGGTTCGGGTTGAAATCCCCATTTTTAGGGTCCAATCCTGTCTTTTATTACCCATAGCCTTTTTTTAGGGCCCACAGTTTCACGTTTAGGGCCTAAACCCTCATTGTTAGGGCAGAAAGCCTCGTTTTACTGTCCAAAGCTATATTTAGAATGTCCAAAGCCACATTTTTAGTTTTCAAAGCCTCTTTTTCAGGCTCCAAAGCGACATTTTTAGTATCCAGCAAGTTTTTTTGACGGTCTAAGCTGCATCTTGAGTATCCAAATCCTTATTTTTAGGGTCCAAGCACATCTTGTATGGTCCAAAGCCTCAATTTTAAGGCCTAAATTTTGATTCTAGAGTTGAAAATCTCCTTTTTATGGTCCAAACCCTCGTTTTCAGGGTCCAAACCCTCTCTTAGAAGTGCAAAAGCCCCCTCTTCAGGTCCAAAGATTCACGTTAAGGGCCCAGGCCTTCGTTTTTAGGGCCCAAAGTGTGATTTGGAAGGCCCAAAGCCTGAATTTTACAGTCCAACGCCATATTTATGGGGCCCAAAGCCTCTGTTTCAGCTTTCAAAGTCTCATTTTAGCATCCAGTCTGCTAATTTGCAGACCCAAAGCCTCATTTTGACTTTACAAATCCCCATTTTTAGGTCCCAGAGCTTCATTTTAGGGTGCTACCTCGTCATTTAGGGTCCAGACTCCTCACTTAGGCTCCTAAGGCTCATTAGTTTAATGTCCAAAGCCTCATTTTGAGCCTCCAAAGCTCCATTTTTAGGTTGCAAAGCGTTAGTTTTGGCTCCCAAGCATCATTTCAGGGCACAACAACCTAATTTCAGGCTTCCAGATCTCATTTTCATTTCCACAGCCCCATGTGGAGAACCCAAAGGCCTGTTTTGAACTTCCAAACCCTATCTTTGAGGGCCCAAAGTCCTCATTTATAGGGCCCAAACCCCTATTTCACAGTGTCCTGGTTTGGCCCAAACCAGGCCAATTAGTCTTAAAGAAACCAAGGTCACTGCTAAATTCCTCACTGCTTATGAGTGAGGAGCCAAAGGGGGCTCACACCTGCAGGGAGGAGCAGACAGGGCAGGTGACCCGAAGTGTTCCATCCCATACACGTCATTCTCTCTTTCCTATTTATCACTAACCCACTGCCTCCTGGAGGTGGGGCCCAGGAGGGAGGGGCCCTCCTGTCTCCCACTGATTGGTACCAGCTTTGCCAATTTTACAGTTAAAAGCCTGCAGGTGTGATGGCAGGGAGAGCTACTGCATTTTCTCCTCTGCCGGTGCAGGGAGAAACTCTGCCTGAGGAGGATTTCCAAGCTCTCAATCTCGGTTTTGTATATATTTGTATATATTTGATTATTTCTATTATTATTACTATACTCTTTTTCATTATTATAGTTTATTAAAACTGTTTTAACTTTCCAACCCATAAGTCTTTTTCCCTTTTCCCTTTCCCTTAGGGTGGGGGGGGGGGGGAGAGGGTTAACAGAGAGCGTCTGCCACTGGGTTAATAGCCGGCCCAGCTTTAAACCGTGACACACAGCTCTGTCTCGCCACTGGTGTGCCCAAAGCCCTATATTTGAGACCAAAGCTTCATTTGTGGGGTCCGTAGAGGAACCAAGAGGTTTGCCTCATTTGCAGGGTCCAAAGTGTCCTTTGTAGCATGTAGCCCATCATTTTTAGTGCACAAAGCCTCCTGGTTCAGGTTGAAATCCCCATTTTTAGGGTCCAAACCTGTCTTTTGTTATGCATAGACTTTTTTTAGGGCCCACAGTTCCATATTTGGGCCCTAAACCCTCATTTTGAGTCTAGCAAACCTCAATTTTAAGGCAGAAAGCTTCACTGAGAGCGTGCAAAGCCTCATTTTTCTTTTCTAAAGTTTCAGTTTTGGCTTCCAAGGCCACATTTTAGCTCCAAAGCCTCATTTTTAGTGTCCAGAGGCTCAGTTGTAGTTTGCAAAGTCTCCTTTTTAGAGTCCAAAGCCACATTTTTAGTTTCTAAAGCCTCATTTTCAGGATCAAAGGTTCATTGTCAGAATTCAGCCAGTTGTTTTTAGGGTCCATACTGCAACCTCTGTGTCTAAAATCTTAATATTAGGGTCCAAACATGTCTTTTAGGGGCCAAAGCCTCAGTGTTCAAATCCAAATCTTTGATTCTAGGGTTGAAAGCCTCCTTTTCTTGGTCTAAACCCTCATTTTTGTGGTCAGAATTTCCCATGCCCAGCTCCCTGTCTGCTGACACCGCAGACATCCACATCCCTGTGTGCCCCGATATGGAGTTCAGCCCAGAACCGCTGAATTCCTTGCTTTGCTGACATTACAACTCAGACAATTGTGCTACTGCTCTGTATTTATTCTCATAAATCATTCTCGTTTCTCTGGGGGCTGGATGTCACTGGGCCGGTTCCGCAACAGCCGATGGGCTAACTTGGCCAGCCGTAGGAACCGGGGCTGGGGCGGGCGGGCAGGTCGGCTGTCCGGCCTGGCAGGGGCGAGTCCCCCAGTGCTCCCTGGCAGGCATCCTGGTTCTCCACGCACAGGTGCTGGCGGCTGGCGTCGGGTCTCAGTCTCGGTGGTGCTGGTGCGGTCGCGCAGGGCAGTTCTCCAGGCTGGTGGGAGCTGGTCCCCTGTGGCCAGTCCCTTGGTGCTCCCTGGCAGGCAGCCTGGTTCTCCAGGCACAGGTCCTGGCGGCTGCCATCGGACCTGGCTCTCGGTGCTGCTGGTGCGGGCATGCAGGGTGGCTGTCCAGGCTGGTGGGAGCTGGTACACAGTGGCCGGTCCCCCAGTGCTCCTTGGCTGGCAGCCTGGTTCTCCAGACACAGGTGCTGGCAGCTGGCATTGGGTCTGCCTTCTAGCAATGCTGGAGTGCACATGACGGCTGCTGGTGTCGGGCCGTCTTGCACGGAGGGGCACCTGTGGAGAGAGGAGGCTGCTGAGGCCCCACCACGGCTGCGGTGACGCTAGGATGCAAGGGTGCAGGGCAGCCCTGGGTGCACAGTGGGGTGCGGGCACCCGGCTGCACGTGGGAGCTGTGGGCATGGAGCACTCCGTGCAGAAAACGGGGCTCCCCCACACCCCTCTGCTCGCCTGCCCATGGCTCGTCTCCTCTCGGCCCTCACCATCCTGGCTCTGCATGTGCTGGGAAGGAGACCTGACCCCGGCAGACCGAGGGGATCAAAGCTGGGCACGGCACTGCAGGGCCAGGAGAGCCTCCTGTTCTCTTTTCTCACCTGCCCGGCAGAGACCAGCACTCGTCTCCCCTGCCCATCCCCGACCAGGCAAGGGGACAGCCTCAGCTCTCTGGCCACGTGCTCTCCATCCTCTCCTCAGGACACGTATCCAGAGAAATACCTCCCCCTGCACAGACAAAAGCCCTGTGCTGAGAACACGCACCCTGGCAGTGTTCGGGTGCAGATGGGACAGGCTGACTCTCTTGCTCCCAAGCAAGGCACGTAGCTGAGAAGGTTCCTTACCACGCTCGGGGTTGCTGGGACACCTTGGCTGAGGGGAATCCCTGGGATTTATGGCATCACCTAACACGGTGATTTCTGCCGGTAGCTTCACTGGTAGGGAGATGTCACTCTTGCAATTCTCATTTTCTGTGGCAATGCCATCCCTTGTTGTTTTTACTCTCTGACCTTCCTCTGTCTATGTCTGTCGCTGGGTCTGCTCTTGTCGAGGCAGGGTCACTTTTACCTCACGCTTGCCACAGTAAGATAGGGTTTCGAAAAAGAGTGTCCATGAATTGAGAGGCCAGTTCAAACATCTCCCAGCAGAGATCTCAGTAGAGTCTGGCCAGTAACTAACCTGGCACTCCAGAATACCCGACCTCTAAATGCTTCACAGCTAAGAGCAGCCATCTAATACAGAAATTTGGAAAGAAAAACCTCCCAACAACTCACTGTTTTCTCATCCTCCACACATGGATCACACAACAGAACACAATCATGAACACCACGAAGCCCGAGACTGCCACCATGACTTCTGTGAGGTACTCCAGTGTATCCTTAAGGTCCACAGCATTTGACTTTCTCTTGCCATGGACACCTGGAGGAACAATTCTGTAGGTTAGTGTGTCCTGCGCCCTATTGGTAATCGGACAGGAGCTCTGACATTGGCAGGAAATGTTCTTTCTCCCTTTGGAGGCATCTCTGAACCAGTGACCATCCTGGGGCTGCAACATTTCCTTGGTTTCAGTAGAAACAAAGGAACCTCCCAAAGCCACCACAAAAAAATGCACTCTGGAGCCTCTCTTTCTCCTCTCAGCTTTGTTCACGCTCTGGGATGGCCACAATCCAGTTTTCCCAGGGTCATGGGTTTGCTCCACCCCACTGCCAAGCAAACCGTTCCTGGCTTCTTCTAGAACACTTGCTCTGTATGAATCATTTGTCTGCTGACAGGCTGAGCAGTAGCGGGCACCAGGGGAAGAGCCTGCAGACACACAGTGGTTTTATGACATTGGGTGACTGAGGGTCAGCAATTACCTGGCACGCCTGTGGATTGATTTGTGCCTCTTTCATCATCAGGGACTGGCACTGCGTGACTGTCCCCTTCCTCAAGTGCCTCCTTCTCCACAGTCTCAGGGTCTGTCTCTTTAGAAAGAAAAGTGGATCGCTTTAAGTAGAAGTAACTGCTCTGCATCAGGAAGACGATATCTTCAGGAGGCAAAATATATCAGTAACACTTAGAAACTAAATGTGGTCATTTGGGGATGCACCTCACCACTACTCCAAACAATGTGCCTTTCATGGAGAAGAATTTAAGAGCTGGACACTTCCCAGTTTACCAGGAGACAGCAAAACGTGACCTGCTGAGAGACTAGGAGATTGCATGTCATCTTCTCGTGTGCACTTAGAGCATTTTTGGCAAACTGCAAGATGATGGTAAATGACTTCCTTCAGAGAGGGCAGGGAGACGCTGTGGCCAGTTCAGCTGGGGAAAGAGCCCTTCCAAAAAGCACATCCCATCATGCCAACTCCATCACACAGTAAGGGTTACAGACACACACCGGGGACTGAACCCAAAGCTCTTGCGGCCATATTCTGGGCACTTTCACAAGTGGCAGCAAAAAGCCCACAGACCCTCCAAAACAAGATGAAAGCCACAACCGAGTTACCTAAAAAACAACTAGAAACAGGCAACTAAACCACCCGAGGCTGAATTCACAGCCCTTCATTTTAGCTGCCTTCAAGTGAGGTGTCCGTCCTCCAGCTGGATGTCTAGCTTTCAGCTGTTCTTGACGTGTCACCGAGAGGCCTCAGCCGTGAAGGAGAACAACAGGCCTGGACCAGGCTGTAAAGCTGGGGCGGCTTCGATCGTGGTCAGGGCATGCTTGCAGCCCAGGCAAAGTCTGCTGGTCTCAGTGACCCCCAGCTGCCTGCACATCCTCTCCGCCACCCAAGGGCACTCTCCCCTCTGGCGACTGGCAGCACGGTGTGAGCACCGCCAGTTCCTGTCAGCTGGATACCAACGCCTGCCCAGCAGAGCTCTGGCCAGTAATGGTGTAAGTGGGGCAGCAGCTGTCCCTGGGACTCCGCTTGAACCACAACTGGCAGCAGAAATTCTGGACCATCTCTGTGGCTCACTAGCGCCTGTAAGGTGTGAAATTGAGCATTAGTGCAGCAAGGCTCTGATCGATCCCTTTCTGTTGTGTAGGCTACGGCTTGTCCATACATGTGTCTAAAACCTGAGCTTCCCAGGTCTTCTGGTTAAGAGGGTTATATACCCACTGTGTGCTGCTTGGTCCGGTTGTTTCAGGAGATCCTTTAGGACTTCTGATGACCTCTGCAAAGATTTCTCTAGTTTGTCCTTATACTTTGCTCTTTGATGACCTTAACAGAAAGTATCAATTTAAATTTATCACTAAGAAAATACTGAAAACGAGTGCTTAGTGTGTGAAGTGAGTCAAGACTGACTACTCACCCCTGCGATGCCAGGTGAGCTCCTGCTCAGTGTCCATCTGACGAGCTGGAGCCAGAGCCACATCTGCAACCAAACAGCAATGAGAAGTTCTCATCACACATTGTTATAGACAGCATCATAACTGAACAGCAGAACATGTGAGGGGATCACGTCATGACATGACACACACGATGCACGTCTATATTCTCACAGCCGCAAGAGATGCCTCCCTCACGCCTGGGCTTTGAGCTGGCAGCCCTTAAAGGAAGTACAAAGCCATGACGGACCCATGTGATCTCTCAGTGTGTCAGCCCTGGAACCCAGCCAGGATGTTGGGTATCCGTCTCCTACAGCCACGTCTGTGAACAAGCAGAACAGAGCAGCTCCCATGAAATGGTTCAATATACTTCTTCAGATCTGAACGGCAGGGAATGCCGTTCCAATGCGGGATTGCTCCAGGGCACTTGTCTCTCCCTTCCACTCAGAAGCATCGTGCAGACAGTTACTGGGTGCCTGGACCATGATGATCCAAAGCAAAGCATGCATTGAGCTGACAGAAGAAAGGACTCCCTGGAGCTCACACCAGCTCTAAACTCCACCCGAACAAGTTCACTGGCTTGACTGGAGGCCCAGGAAGCAGCACAGAGTAGGGAAGAGGCTGGCAAGGACAGCTTTGCAAGGCAGAGCCCCCCCAGGGCACATCACTCAGCCCCACCCATTCCCTCTCTGCACTTCTGCATGTCTGAGCATTGGCCAAGAAAATATTAACTCAAATTGCATATGAACACAATATTAAAACCTCAGTGCTGATTCACTCCAGTCAAATGCCTGTGGGGTCGTCCTGAGGTTCCTGGACAAGATCAGGTCGAGAAGTCTGGAGGCTGTAGCCCATAGGCACAGCTGTAATCAAGCACGTGTCCATTAGTTGTTGTCATCTACTTCTTTCTCAGTGACCGGCTGTGACTGGAGGGGGGGTCAAGTAATGACGTGGGCCCCAGACGTGGTTGGAGGTTTCCAAAGCTGCAGAGGGGCCGTGTGACCTGTTGGCTGGCACCTGGAAGCTCTCAAAATACCATTTCCAGGCCACGTGCAACAGCCCTCAAGGACCAGATGGACAACCATAAGGCCTCTTGGGGATTTCTTACTGGGAGATCTCTACTGTGCCCAAAAGAAGCCCACATGAAAGCACTTAATGAAAGAATTGATCATTCACATGGCTCATGGAGAAGAGCCTGCTGGCCAGTGAGAGACTGCATCAGCGCTGCCCCGTCTGTTCCCCCGGGCTGTGGGCTGGGGCTGTGTGCTGGGGAGCTGGGGGTGCCCAAGGACAGCAGTGCAGGGCCAGAGCAGGAATGCTCCTGTCTTCCTGAGCAGACAGACTGGCACCTGGAAGCTTAGTTGTAGTTTCCAAGCTCTCCTTTTTAGAGTCCAAAGCCACATTTTTAGTTTTCAAAGCCTCCTTTTCAGGCTCCACAGATGTATTTTTAGTATCCAGCAAGTGCTTTTTAGGGCCCAAGCTGCATCTTGACTGTCCAAATCTCTATTTATATGGTCCAAACCCTTCTTTTAGGTCTCAAAGCCTCATTTTTAGGGTCCATGGATTTGATTCTAGGGTTGAAAGCCTCCTTTTCTTGGTCCAAACTCTCATTTTTATAGTTAGCAGGTCCCATGCCCAGCTCCCTGTCTGCTGACACCGCAGACATCCACATCCCTGTGTGCCCCGATGTGGAGTTCAGCCCAGAACCGCTGAATTCCTGGCTTTGCTGACATTACAACTCAGACAATTGTGCTACTGCTCTCTATTTATTCCCACGCTTTTATTCATCAACAAATGGTTGACCCCTGAAGCTGTGCATGGGGAGTCTGTCACCGCACCCCTGACCTATACCCTTGTAGGTCCACCTCAAGCTCTTGCAGGAGGACCAGGGCAATGGGATTGTGGAGCTGGGGGATTTTATCAGTTTTGCCCAGGGCTGGGCCTGCAACAGCTTATGGGCTAAGTTGGCCAGCCGTGGGAACCTGGGTGGGGGCAGGCAGGCTGCGCGGCTGTCCGGGCTGGCGGTGGATGGTCCCCCGGTGTTCCCTGGCAAGCAGCCTGGTTTTACAGGCAGAGGTGCTGGCAGTTGGCATCGGGTCTGGGTCTTGGTGGTGTTGGGGCATGCAGGATGGCTGTTGGTGTCGGGCCAGTCTTCCGAAGCTGCGGAGAGGCACCTGTGGAGAGAGGAGGCTGCTGAGGCCCCACCACGGCTGCGGTGCCACCAGGGTGCGAGAGTGCAGGGCAGTGCTGGGTGCACAGTGGGGTGCGGGCACCCGGCTGCACGTGGGAGCTATGGGCATGGAGCACTCCATGCAGAAAACGGGGCTCCCCCGCATCCCTCAGCTGGGGCTCTGCTCGCCTGTCCATGGCTCTTCTCCTCTCGGTCCTGACCATCCTGACTATCCTTGTGCTGGGAAGGAGACCTGACCCTGGCAGACCGAGGGGACCAAAGCTGGGCACGGCAATGCAGGGCCAGGAGAGCCTCCTGTTCTCCTTTCTCAGCTGCCCGGCAGAGACCAGCACTCGGCTCCCCTGCCCATCTCTGACCAGGCAACAAGACAGCCTCAACTCTCTGGAGAAGAGTGCTCACGAATTGAGAGGCCAGTTCAAACATCTCCCAGCAGAAATCTCAGTAGAGTCTGTCCAGTAACTAACTCAGCACTCCAGAATACCTGACCTCTAAATGCTTCACAGGTGATATCAGCCATCTAATAGAGAAGTTTGTCAAAAAACACTCCCAACAACTCACTGTTTTCTCATCCCCCACACATGGACCACACACCACAACACAATCACGAGCACCACGAAGCCCGAGACTGCCACGATGACTCTTGTGGGGTACTTCTGGGAATCCTTAAGGTCCACAGCATTTGACTTTCTCTTGCCATCGACACCTGGAGGAACAATTCTGTTCGTTAGTGTGCCCTGCGCCCTACTGGTAATCGGACAGGAGCTCTGACATTGACAGGAAATGTTCTTTCTCCCTTTGCAGGCATCTCTGAACCAGTGACCATCCTGGGGCTGCAACATTGCCTTGGTTTCAGTAGAAACAAAGGAACCTCCCAAAGCCACCGCAAATCAATGCACTCTGGAGCCTCTCTTTCGCCTTTCAGCTTTGTTCACGCTCTGGGATGGCCACAATCCAGTTTTCCCAGGGTCATGGCTTTGCTCCCCCTTCTCGTCCGCCCTTCACATTTGTGCACTTTTTCTTTTGCGCTCACCCACCATCACTCTCTGAGGCTTGCTAGTGCTACTGCCTGGAGGCTCTCTCTGACCCGTTGGTCAGACACCGTTGTTCAGAGACACCTGAACCTTGCTGTATCCCTTTGTGTTTTCTCCAGCATGGGCATCGCTTGCATGCCTCCAGGACTTGTCTCACACTTATAGCCCCCTGCAATACTGCTCCATACCTGGATTCTTTTGAGAAAATCCATGTATCCCAGCACGGTGGGCTTCCCCAGGAGTGGACAGCACTGCCAAGAATCAGAGAGAGGTGAAGCCTCAGTACAGCTCAGGCACAGAGGGTGCGCAAGGACGGTGCAGGTTCCCTCTAAGCCTGTGCCTCATCCGGCAGTGAAACCCTTTGGACCTCAGTTCACAGGAGGGATCCCCCTCTGCTGTGCCTACGGCCTCTAGGGACTCACGACAAGCTCTGGGATGCAGGTACTGAGGGAGGCACACTCGAGTAAGAGTCTTATTTCCCATCACCTACTGAACGTGGTTCAGATGGCCTTGTTCCCAAACTGGCAGAGTTCTGAAATTCCTGGGAACGGGGTGCGCTGGGAGGTAAGCATCTCACCGCATCCACAGAGGGTTACCAGCGACTCTCTGGTGCACTGACGGCAATAACCTCCACGCCCCAGAGATGACAGCCACCCTCACAAACCGTTCCTGGCTTCTTCTAGAACACTTGCTCTGTATGAATTGTTTGGCTGCTGACAGGCTGAGCAGTAGCGGGCACGAGGGGAAGAGCCTGCAGACGCACAGTGGTTTTATGAGACTGGTTGACTGAGGGTCAGCAATTACCTGGCATGCCTGTGGATTGATTTGAGCCTCTTTCTTCATCAGGGACTGGCACTGCGTGACTGTCCCCTTCCTCAAACGCCTCCTTCTCCACAGACTCAGGGTCTGTCTCTTTAGAAAGAAAAGTGCATCGCTTTAAGTAGAAGTAACTGCTCTGCATCAGGAATGCAATATCTTCAGGAGGCGAAATACATCAATACCTCTTAGAAACAAAAAGTGGTAATTTGGGGGTGCACCTCGTCACTAGTCCAAACAATGTGCCTTTCATGGAGAAGAATTTAAGAGCTGGACACTTCCCAGTTTACCAGGAGACAGCAAAACATGACCTGCTGAGAGACTAGGAGATTACATGTCATCTTCTCGTGTGCACTTAGAGCATTTTTGGCAAACTGCAAGATGATGGTAAAATAATTCCTTCAGAGAGCGCAGGAAGACGCTGTGGCCAATTCAGCCGGGGAAAGAGCCCTTCCAAAAAGCACGTCCCATCATGCCAACTCCATCACACAGTAAGGGTAACAGACACACACCGGGGACTGAACCCAAAGCTCTTGCGGCCATATTCTGAGCACTTTCACAAGTGGCAGCAAAAAGCCCACAGACCCTCCAAAACAAGATGAAAACCACAACCGAGTTACCTAAAAAACAACTAGAAACAGACAGCTAAACCACCCGAGGCTGAATTCACAGCCCTTCATTTTAGCTGCCTTCAAGTGAGGTGTCCGTGCTCCAGCTGGATGTCTAGCTTTCAGCTGTTCTTGACGTGTCACCGAGAGGCCTCAGCCGTGAAGGAGAACAACAGGCCTGGACCAGGCTGTAAAGCTGGGGCGGCTTCGATCGTGGTCAGGGCATGCTTGCAGCCCAGGCAAAGTCTGCTGGTCTCAGTGACCCCCAGCTGCCTGCACATCCTCTCCGCCACCCAAGGGCACTCTCCCCTCTGGCGACTGGCAGCACAGTGTGAGCACCGCCAGTTCCTGTCAGCTGGATACCAACGCCTGCCCAGCAGAGCTCTGGCCAGTAATGGTGTAAGTGGGGCAGCAGCTGTCCCTGGGACTCCGCTTGAACCACAACTGGCAGCAAAGACTCTAGACCAACTCAGTGGCTCACCAGCGACTCCAAGGTGTGAAATCGCGCATCAGGGAAGCAAGGCTCTGATCGATCCCTTTCTGTTGTGTAGGCTACGACTTGTCCATACATGTGTCTAAACCCTCAGCTTCCCAGGTCTTCTGGTTAAGAGGGTTATATACCCACCGTGTGCTGCTTGGTCCGGTTGTTTCAGGAGATCCTTTATGACTTTTGATGACCTCTGCAAAGATTTCTCTAGTTTGTCTTTATACTTTGCTCTTTGTCGACCTGAACAGAAAGTATCAATTTAAATTTCTCACTAAGAAAATACTGAAAACGAGCGCTTAGTGTGTGAAGTGAGTCAAGACTGACTACTCACCCCTGGGATGCCAGGTGAGCTCCTGCTCAGTGTCCGTCTGACGAGCTGGAGCCGGAGCCACATCTGCAACCAAACAGCAATGAGAAGTTCTCATCACACATTGTTATAGACAGCATCATAACTGAACAGCAGAACATGTGAGGGGATCACGTCATGACATGACACACACGATGCACGTCTATATTCTCACAGCCGCAAGAGATGCCTCCCTCACGCCTGGGCTTTGAGCTGGCAGCCCTTAAAGGAAGTACAAAGCCATGACGGACCCATGTGATCTCTCAGTGTGTCAGCCCTGGAACCCAGCCAGGATGTTGGGTATCCGTCTCCTACAGCCACATCTGTGAACAAGCAGAACAGAGCAGCTCCCATGAAATGGTTGAATATACTACTTCATATCTGAACGGCACGGAATACTGTTCCAACACGGAATTGCTCCAGGGCACTTGTCTCTCCCTCCCACTCAGGAGCATCATGCAGACAGCTACTGGGTGCCTGGACCATGATGATCCAAAACAAAGCATGCATTGAGCTGTCAGGAGATAGGGCCCCCTGGAGCTCACACCAGCTCTAATCTCCACCCCAACAAGCCCACTGTCTTAGCACCAGGCACGGGAAGCAGCACAGGGTAGGGAAGAGGCTGGCAAGGACAGCTTTGCAAGGCAGAGCCCCCCCAGGGCACATTACTCAGCCCCACACATTCCCTCTCTGCTCTTCTGCATGTCTGAGCACTGACCACCAAATATTAAGTCAAATTGCATATGAACAAAACATTAAAACCTCAGTGCTGATTCACTCCAGTCACATGCCTGTGGGGTCATCCTGACGCTCCCGGACAAGATCAGGCCGAGAAGTCGGGAGGCCGTAGCCCATAGGCAGAGCTGTAATCAAGCACGTGTCCATTAGTTGTTGTGATCTACTTCTTTCTCATTGACCGGCAGTGACTGGAGGGGGGGTCAAGTAATGACGTGGGCCCCAGACGTGGTTGGAGGTTTCCAAAGCTGCAGAGGGGCCGTGTGACCTGTTGGCTGGCACCTGGAAGCTCTCAAAATACCATTCCAGGCCACGTGCAACAGCCCTCAAGGACCAGATGGACAACCATAAGGCCTCTTGGGGATTTCTTACTGGGAGATCTCTACTGTGCCCAAAAGAAGCACACAGGAAAGCACTTGATGAAAGACTTGAGCATTCACATGGCTCATGGAGAAGAGCCTGCTGGCCAGTCAGAGGCTGCACCAGCGCTGCCCCGTCTGTTCCCCCGGGCTGTGGGCTGGGGCTGTGTGTTGGGGAGCTGGGGGTGCCCAAGGACAGCAGTGCAGGGCCAGAGCAGGAATGCTCCTGTCTTCCTGAGCAGACGTCTCCTGAGGAAGGACATCCCCAAGGCTGAAAGCCAGGACCCAGTTGGGGAGCCCTGGGCATGGCTGTGAGCAGCGTGGGGGAGAAGCACTCCTGCTGGCCACGGTTCTACTGCCTGTCACCTCACCGCAGGGTGTCTGCCTCCCACTTGCCCACAGAGCTGGCCACTGCTCACCCGGCCCAGCCCGGTCCCACTGCTCTCCCAGCCCTGCCCCACCATGACCCCAGCCACACTGCCAACCCAAGGTGCAGTGGGCATCTCACCAGGCTGCCCAGGGCTGGGTGCCAACCCTTGCCTACCCACCTACCTAATCTCCGTGGTGGCCATGCAGCAGCCCGGCCATCCCAGGCCTGCAGGGCTATGAGGAGGAGGAAGATAAGGAGGTGAGCGGGGGCCATGGCCCCCTGCAACTGCACCATGCTGCTGCTGCTGCTGCTGCTTGTGTGGCTGCTGCCACTGTTGTTAGTGGCACTGCTGGAGCAGTGCCTGCCGCACAGCACAGCACATCACGGCGTGTCACAGTGGGCCTCTATGACATCACAGCCCACCCCCACGTGTCACCTCGGGAGGGCGGGGTTCCCAGAGGGGAGGGAGACTGGGACTGCACTGAGGAGTGTTTTGACTGTCTAGAGCTTGACGACAGTGATGAAAGGTGAAGTGTTGATGGGTACGAATCAGGGGGAAGGGCCAACAAGGCAGATAGCATGGTGGGAGTCTGTTATAGACCACCCAACCAGAATGAAGAGGCAGATGCAATATCCTAGAAGCAGCTGGGAGAAATCTCACGATCGCAAGCCCTTCTTCTTGTGGGGTACTTCACCTTAGCGGATGTCTGCTGGAACTTCAGCCCTCAAAACTGGGCTCTGGGCACTTAAAAGGATGGACTAGGTGCTAAAAGCAACGCTTTGGACCCTCAAAAGGATGGGAACCAATATGTTCCTCTATGGACCCCAGAAATGATGCTTTGGTCCCAAGTATAGGGCTTTGGGCACTTCAGTTGAGGCTTAGAACTGCACAAGAGGCCTTTGGACCCTAGAAATGAGAGATGGGAACTGCAAAAGGAAGTTTTGGGCCTTAAAAGGGCGGCTTTGGAAATGCAAATGATGTTTTGAACCCTGCAATTACGTTTTGTGCCCTGAAATGATGCTTTGGTACCCAAAACTACGGCTTTGCACCCTAAATATGGATCTTTGGAGGCTTAAAATGAGTCTTTGGGCATTAAACAAACGAGCCTTTGGACCCTAAACAAATGAGCCTTTGGAGCCTAAAATGAGGTTTTGGGACATAAAAATGAGGATTTGGACAATCAAAATGAGGATTTGAGCCCTCAAAATTGCAGACCAGATCATAAAATTGAGGCTTTGGTCGCAGAAAATGAGGCTTTGTGTGCTAAAAAGGAGTGTTTGACTCCAAAAATGAGCAGCTGGACTCTATAAATGAGGCTTTGGGTACTGTCCTGGTTTGGCCTAAACCAGACCAATTTTCCTTGCAGTGATTTTTTCTTTCAGCTAAGTTCCTGCTTAGTAACTGCATTTTCTGACGCTAACTGCATGTTTTGCAGACAGTGTCTCTGCTTGAGTTCACAGAATCACAGAATCAGAGAATCAATCATCGAGTCCAACCGTTGCCCTTACCCCACCCTGTCAACTAGACCATGGCACTAAGTGCCATGTCCAGTCTTTTCTTAAACACATCCAGAGATGGTGACTCCACCACCTCCCTGGGCAGCCCATTCCAATGTCAAATAACCCTTTCTGAAAAGAAATTCTTCCTGATGTCCAACCTGAACCTCCCCTGGCGAAGCCTGAGGCTGTATCCTCTTGTCCTATCGCTAGTTGCCCGGGAGAAGAGGCCGACTCCCACGGCACTACAACCTCCCTTCAGGTAGTTGTAGACTGCAATAAGGTCACCTCTGAGCCTCCTCTTCTCCAGGCTAAACAATCCCAGCTCCCTCAGCCGTTCCTCATAGGTCAGACCCTCCAGACCCTTCCCCAGTTTTGTCGCCCTCCTCTGGACTCCCTCCAACACCTCAACGTCTTTCTTGAAGTGCGGGGCCCAGAACTGAACACAGTACTCAAGATGCGGCCTCACCAGTGCCGAGTACAGAGGGATGATCACTTCCCTAGACCGGCTGGCTACACTATTCCTAATAGAGGCCAGGATGCCATTGGCCTTCTTGGCCACCTGGGCCCACTGCTGGCTCATGTTTAGCCGGCTGTCGATCAGCACCCCCAGGTCTCTTTCCACCGGGCCGCTTTCTAACCACTCTTCCCCCAGCCTGTAGAGCTGCATGGGGTTGTTGTGGCCCAAGTGTAAGACCCGGCACTTGTTCTTGTTGAACCTCATGCCATTGGTCTCGGCCCATCTATCTAACCTGTCCAGATCCCTCTGTAGGGCCTTCCTACCCTCCAGCAGATCGACACTCCCACCCAGCTTGGTGTCATCTGCAAATTTGCAAGTTCTGTCCAGGGGCGGATCAGGGGCGAGTTGTGAGTTTGTGGGTGAGAATTAAGGGGCAGGCTGGCAGGGGTGATACTGTTGTGGGTGTCTATTACAGGCCACCAGATCAGGATGAGGAGGGTGATGAGGCCTTCTACAGGCAGCTGAGAACAGTCTTTCAATTACAGGGCCTGGTTGTCGTAGGGGATTTCAACTACCCTGATATTTGCTGGGAGGCCTACTCAGCCAACCGTCCCCAGTCCAGGAGGTTCCTCCAGTGCATTGATGATAACTTTCTGATGCAAACGGTGGATGAGCCAACTAGGAGAGGAGCGCTGCTGGATCTTGTTCTCGCTAACAAGGAGGGTCTGGTTGAAGCGGTGAAGGTTGAGGGCAGCCTTGGTTGTAGTGACCATGAGATGGTAGAGTTCAGGATCTCATGTGGCAGGAACAGAATAGCTAGAAAAATCATAACCCTGGACTTCAGGAGCGCCAACTTTGGCTTTTTCAAGCAATTGTTAGTGGAAATCCCATGGGACAGGGTACTAGAAGGTAAGGGGGCTCAAGATAGTTGGTTAGCATTCAAGGACTGCTTCTTCCAAGCTCAAGATCAGAGCATCCCAACAAGTAGGAAGTCAAGGAAGGGTACCAGGAGACCTGCATGGTTGAACAGGGAACTGCTGGGCAAACTCAAGTGGAAGAAGAGGGTGCACAGATCATGGAAGGAGGGGCTGGCCACTTGGGAGGAATATAATTCTGTTGTCAGAGGATGTAGGGAGGCAACTAGGAAAGCTAAGGTCTCCTTGGAATTAAACCTTGCAAGAGAGGTCAAGGACAACAGAAAGGGCTTCTTCAAATACATGGCAGGTAAAACCAACACTAGAGGCAATGTAGGCCCACTGATGAATGAGGTGGGGGCCCTGGAGACAGAGGATAAAAAGAAGGCGGAGTTACTGAATGCCTTCTTTGCCTCTGTCTATACTGCTGGAGGCTGTCCTGAGGAGCCCCGGACCCCTGAGGCCTCAGAAGAAGTCAGGATAGAGGAGGAATCTGCCTTGGTTGACGAGGGCTGGGTCAAGGACCAATTAAGCAACCTGGATATCCATAAATCCATGGGCCCTGATGGGATGCACCCGCGGGTGCTGAGGGAGCTGGCGGAAGTCATTGCTAGGCCACTCTCCATCATCTTTGCTAAGTCGTGGGCAACGGGAGAGGTGCCTGAGGACTGGAGGAAAGCGAATGTCACTCCATTCTTCAAAAAGGGCAAGAAGGAGGACCCGGGTAACTATAGACCGGTCAGCCTCACCTCCATCCCCGGAAAGGTGATGTAACAACTTGTTCTTGGTGCTGTCTCTAGGCACATCAAGGATAGGGGGATCATTAGGGGCAGTCAACATGGCTTCACCAAGGGGAAGTCATGCTTAACCAACTTGATAGACTTTCATGAGGACATAACCCAGTGGATAGATGATGGTAAAGCAGTGGATGTGGTCTATCTTGATGTCAGTAAAGCATTTGACACGGTCTCCCACAGCATCCTCGCAGCTAAACTGAGGAAGCGTGGTCTGGATGATCGGGCAGTGAGGTGGATTGTGAACTGGCTGAAGGAAAGAAGCCAGAGAGTGGTGGTCAATGGGACAGAGTCCAGTTGGAGGCCTGTGTCTAGCAGAGTCCCTCAAGGGTCGGTACTGGGACCAGTACTATTCAATATATTCATTAATGACTTGGATGAGGGAATAGAGTGCACTGTCAGCAAGTTCGCTGATGACACAAAACTGGGAGGAGTGGCTGACACACCGGAAGGCTACGCAGCCATTCAGAGGGACCTGGACAGGCTGGAGAGTTGGGCGGGGAGAAACTTAATGAAATATAACAAGGGCAAGTGTAGAGTCCTGCATCTGGGCAAGAACAACCCCAGGTATGAGTACAAGTTGGGGACAGACTTGTTGGAGACCAGCATAGGGGAAAGGGACCTGGGGGTCCTAGTGGACAGCAGGATGACCATGAGCCAGCAGTGTGCCCTTGTGGCCAAGAAGGCCAATGGCCTCCTGGGGTGTATTAGAAGGGGTGTGGTTAGCAGGTCAAGAGAGGTTCTCCTCCCCCTCTACTCTGCCCTGGTGAGGCCGCATCTAGAATATTGTGTCCAGTTCTGGGCCCCTCAGTTCGAGAAGGACAGGGAACTGCTAGAGAGAGTCCAGCGCAGAGCCACGAAGATGATTAAGGGAGTGGAACATCTCCCTTATGAAGAGAGGCTGAGGGAGCTGGGTCTCTTTAGCTTAGAGAAGAGGAGACTGAGGGGTGACCTCATTAATGTTTATAAATATGTCAAGGGCAAGTGTCATGAGGATGGAGCCAGGCTCTTCTCAGCGACATCCCTTGACAGGACAAGGGGCAATGGGTGCAAGCTGGAACACAGGAGGTTCCACATAAATATGAGGAAAAACTTCTTTACGGTGAGGGTGACCGAACACTGGCACAGGCTGCCCAGAGAGGTTGTGGACTCTCCTTCTCTGGAGACATTCAAAACCCGCCTGGATGCATTCCTGTGTGATATGGTCTAGGTAATCCTGCTCCAGAAGGGGGATTGGACTAGATGATCTTTCGAGGTCCATTTCAATCCCTAATATTCTGTGATTCTGTGATTCTGTGACATTTCTTTTAAGGTAAAGAAAAGGTTAACCATACATCCTTTTTACTAAAATCATCAGAAAGTAATACTTCTAGGCCTACTCCTGCTTAGCTACTCATTAATCTTTCATTGATGATTGGTTCAGATTATACAAAGGTTCATCTTCTGTACACACAGATGTTTTTACCCTTGAATTATAAGAAGGCTTCAGGATGTTCTATTAATTACGTACCACAATGTAGGCCTAAGCTGAGCAGTTTTCTACCTCTATAGTCTCATGCTCTTTTGATAAATGTTTACTTTCAAGACAATTATCTTTTGTTATATCTAAACTTCTAAGAAACTCCTGATTAACTTGTCTGGGTGTTAAGCTGGCCCTGGAGGGGCTGTACAAGGGCTCAATGAGCAGCATTATAGTGACGATGTGGTTCTCAAACTTTCTGAGCACCTGTGAAATTGTTTCCTTATTAATTTTTGTTTAGGCCTAAATTCTTTTGATCTAAACATAAAGCAAAGCAAATCATATATCTTCTTCTACAGTATGCGCTTCGGGTGAGGAGAAAAGATGGATTGATTGTCCTTAAATTAATGTTTTCTTTAATTAAAAGTACGTGCAGGTATTTTTTTCTGGAGATGATGCTCTTTGAAGTCATAACTAGTCTTTGAGTCTTCTTCAGTCTAGTAAAATCACTTGGGTTAAAATAGCTGTAATGGCAGTAGATGTGTTCTCTTCCTGTTTTCAAAACAGCCGGCTGTTAAAAGAGGAATTAGCTCACAACCTAGGGTAAAGTTCTGGCTATTGTAAAGTTTTTCCCAATGTACGCTTTATGAGAGGCAAAAGTTTCTTCAGTGTATCCGGTTAAAAAAACCCTGATAGGATGCATTAAAAGGTGGAGAAATTCTATTTCTTGTCCCCACTGATCTTGTCTGTTGTCGTACATTGTGCATAAGATTGCTTTAAAATTTCCGAGGAAGTCAGGACCAGGCACAATCCCAGTGACTCTTTAGTCACGTGTACTGTCTTAATTCATTAAATAAGTCTTTAATGCAAAACATGTTTTGAAGGTTGTTTTCTTATATGTGTTATTCAGATGCTGTTTCTTATGAAATAAATCAACAAAATCCTATCTCCCCCTCATCGATTTTTATTGAACCATGTTACTGTGCATCTTGCAAATACAGTAGGTGTTTAAAAACACACACAAAGCTAGATTGTTTTTTTCCTGGTTGAAAGTATGAACACATTGGTGTTGAGCTCCATAATGTTCTCTACAGTCCTTTGAATGTGTCATGTCTAGGCTGAATCTCAGATTTTTTTTTCCCCTTAAAATTGATGTTTGTTTATTTTGAATTATTTGTGAAACACGTCTGTTTCTTTGTGTCTCTCTTTACTGCTGTTTACTGCAAAGGCAGATCATGCTATGGTGCCAGTAGGAACAGCTGTGCTTCGTTTAATCGGGTGGATCGTTAGGTGAATTGCTCAAAGCTGGCATCAGTTTCTGTATCTGATTAGGATTGCTTTCTGACTGCAGAACAGGTTGTTGTTCTATAACAGCAAATGTAAAACAGCTGGATATGCTCCTGGACAGAACCATGATTAATTAAAAAGATTCTTAAAGAAAGCCTTTGACTACACTAGATTCCCAATTTAACTTCTGTATTTGGAGGCTGTGCAGTGATTTGTGTCTTCAAATTGGTTTAATAATTACAGTTGGAGTCAAGGAATGAAGTCTTTGAGGAACTAATGCAACAAAATTACATTTTTTTTCAAAATTGTTACCTGT
The DNA here is from genome assembly GCF_013368605.1 of Nyctibius grandis. Taxonomy (NCBI): domain Eukaryota; kingdom Metazoa; phylum Chordata; class Aves; order Nyctibiiformes; family Nyctibiidae; genus Nyctibius; species Nyctibius grandis. The sequence goes on from NC_090665.1 coordinate 23,465,229, forward strand.
TTTGGAGAAAAGTTTTTTTTCTTTTATGTCAAGTCAGAAATTTGTCACATTCTTGCTGATATCTCATAGCTTCCTGTATTCACTGGGAGTAGAATCTTTCCTGTTCATGATGCTTTTAGCAGAGCGAGTTACCATGTTTCTTAGGAAGCTTTGCTACATTCAGAATTCTGGAAAAAGTGGCTTTTCTGCTCATGTAATGTCTACTTGCAGACCAGTGTCTTTCAAAGTGGGCTTTCTAGGGTTTAAGTAGGAGTTACATTGATGACACAGTACTGTAGTATGAAGAGCAGAGTTTCACTGCAAGCCTGATCCTGTTTTCAAGTTGGTGACAGGATTCCTGTTAAATTTTGTTGCTGAGGTCCATGGTTTAGTTTAATCTTCTGTAGCACACAGGAGTGTTTCTTTACAAAGGTGTAAATCATTACACTTGTCAGAACTACCTGGGATATTTGAAAATTCTTCAGTTTTTGAAAGTCATAAAATATAACAGAATTGTCTCATTTTAAGTAGCGGGATAAGAGAAACAATTGCCTAACATTATATTTGCATTTCTTAAATTATTTCCTTGGATAAAAATAATTTATTTTGAAAATGGATTTTTTTTTTCATTTGGCCTAAGAAATATGCTTGTTTTGTTTTACCCAGTAACATTGATCCTGAGAAATGGACAACGGCATTTTTCAAGTTTATGAAGATGAAATCCAGTCATTGGAAGAAGAAGTTAAACTATTGACTGAAAAGTATGAAGATAGCCAACAAGAATCCACCTTTTTTTCTGACGACGAGATACTAATGTACGTGTTTTTCATGAGTTAGATTAGTAGTGTTTCTTTGTCAGAATTGTTTAGGATAAGCTGTTGCCTCTGTTAGGACTTTCCTTATGTTATTTTTACAGTGATGATCTTATTTAGGATATGGGCTATATATGATAAAAGATTACAAATAATAAGTAGTTGATCTCTTTTACTGCCTTCTGTTGGTAGTTTGTGATTTTTTTAGGCTTGTGTTTGTTTGTGTTTTTTTTTTTAAAAGGCAATCAGAGAGGTCAGAGCATGATATCAGGTACGTTACTGTGCGGGCCCTGCAAAGTTGTTGACTGCAAAGGCCGTGTTTTCCACCACGCACTGTGAAACAGCTCAGTGCACGTTGATGTAAAAAAACACAAGAGGAGGATTGGGGACATGTATAGGTGTGACTAGTTATATGCTAAAGAAGTGGCACATTAGGGCTTTTTGTTTCCATATTTAACTGATACTCTATAGTAAATGTACACTGTGTAGATAAAAGAAGTCATTTAGATGAGTAAAGGTATCACAGCTCATTTTCGTTGTACGTTCCTTGAAACGGATACTTGCGTCTCAAGACTTATAATAAAGGCTGCGTCTGCCTGGCAGTGAACATAAAGCATTTATGTAAGTTAGAATAGTTTACTGTTCCTAGTAATATGATCCAGCTGAATTTTGGCTCATTGAGAACTGACCTGGGTCTGAAAATCATCAGGTCACATTACAAATGCCTTTTATTTTCTTTAACGGTATTGCTGTAGTGATGTGAGAAAACACGTTCTTAGGTCTGGGTTTTGCACTTTTGATTTTTTTTCTTTTTCAATTCTAGAAAATCATTCCAAAGGGAATTTCAGGGAGAATCTAAGGGACATGAATCTCCATCAGACCTGAAAGCTCAACTTGAAAGCTTGGAAAAAGATCTCTCATCTTTAATGAAATTTACTGGTATTCAGTTCACAAGTCCTTCCAAGAAAACAGTGGGAAAAAGTAAGCATTGTTGTGCCCTTTACTGAGCATACTGTTTCAGTTCATTACATTTGCAAATGCGTGTTGTAATTCTACTTTCAATGTTAGCAGAAAGACAATTATTTTGAAATACACTAGAATTTTCTTTATTGACAAATTAGTTTCTGAGTAAATATAGTATTTTGCATAGTGGGAGAGTCAAAGACCACCGTGAAGTTAGTTGTTGGTTTTTTTTTTCTTAATATGTTAACTTTACTTCATTATTTATATGATGGATGGTATCAATTGGTACTTTAAATATGACTAATGGAAGAAATGCAACAATTGTTGAATAGAATTATAATCAAGTATTTTGTTAACTTTATTTTATAACAGCTAGAGACAGAACAGTGCAGAAGCACAGACTGTCAGGGAATTGCTACTCCCAGTCTTTTCAATTGGAATTACAGCTTCCTGAAATGCAGGAAAGGATCCATGTACGTTTAAAAAAAGAACACCAAAAAAACCACCGGGGCAGGATAGGTCAGAGTGGTGCCTCATTTTTAGTGTCCAGAGACTCAGCTGTAGTTTGCAAAGTCTCCTTTTTATAGTCCAAAGCCACATTTTTAGTTTCTAAAGCCTCATTTTCAGGATCAAAGGTTCATTTTCAGAATTCAGCCAGTTGTTTTTAGGGTCCATACTGCAACTTGTGTGGCTAAAACCTTATTGTTAGGGTCCAAACGTCACTTTAGGGGCGAAAGCCTCAGTGTTCATATCCAAATCTTTGATTCTAGGGTTGAAAGCCTCCTTCTCTTGGTCTAAACCCTCATTTTAGTGGTCAGCATGTCCCAAGCCCAGCTCCCTGTCTGCTGACACCGCAGACATCCACATCCCTGTGTGCCCCGATGTGGAGTTCAGCCCAGAACTGGTGAATTCCTGGCTTTGCAGCCATTACGACTCGGACAATTGTGCTACTGCTCTCTATTTATTCCCACGCTGTTATTCATCAACATGGGCTAAGTTGGGCAGCCGTGGGAACCGAGGTCGGGGCGGGCGGGTCAAACGGCTGTCTGGGCTGGCGGAGGCCGGTCCCCCGGTGCTACCCGGCAGGCAGCCTGGTTCTCCACGCACAGGTGCTGGTAACTGGCGTTGGTTCTTGGTCTCGGTGGTGCTGGTGTGGGCAGGCTGGGCGGCTGTCCAGGCTTGTGGGAGCTGGTACACAGTGGCCGGTCCCCCAGTGCTCCTTGGCTGGCAGCCTGGTTCTCCAGACACAGGTGCTGGCAGCTGGCGTTGGGTCTGGCTCTCAGTAATGCTGGGGCGTGCAGGATGGCTGCTGGTGTCGGGCCGGTCTTCCGCAGATGGGCACCTGTGAAATGAGGAGGCTGCTGAGGACCCAGCACGGCTGCGGTGCCGCCAGGGTGCGATGGTGCAGGGCAGCCCTGGGTGCACAGTGGGGTGCGGGCACCCGGCTGCACATGGGAGCTATGGGCATGGAGCACTCCGTGCAGAAAACGGGGCGCCCCCACACCCCTCTGCTCACCTGCCCATGGCTCGTCTCCTCTCGGCCCTGACCATCCTGGCTCTGCATGTGCTGGGAAGGAGACCTGACCCCGGCAGACCTAGGGGACCAAAACTGGGCACGGAACTGCAGGGCCAGGAGAGCCTCCTGTTCTCCTTTCTCAGCTGCCTGGCAGAGACCAGCACTCGTCTCCCCTGCCCATCCCTGACCAGGCAAGGGGACAGCCTCAGCTCTCTGGCCACGTGCTCCCTGTCCTCTCCTCAGGACACATATCCAGAGAGATACCTCCACCTGCACAGACAAAAGCCCTGTGCTGAGAACACGCACCCTGGCAGTGTTCGGGTGCAGATGGGACAGGCTGACTCTCTTGCTCCCAAGCAAGGCACATAGCTGGGAAGGTTCCTCACCACACTCGGGGCTGCTGGGACACCTTGGCTGAGGGGAATCCCTGGGATTTATGGCATCACCTAACACGGTGATTCCTGTCGGTATCTTCACTGGTAGGGAGATGTCACTCTTGCAATTCTCACTTTCTAGGGCAATGCCATCCCTTGTTGGTTTTACTCTCTGACCTTGCTCTGCCTTCGTCTGTCGCTGGGTCTGCTCTTGTCGAGGCAGGGTCACTTTTACCTCACGCTTGCCACAGTAAGAAGGGGTTTCAGAAAAGAGTGTCCATGAATTGAGAGGCCAGTTCAGACATCTCCCAGCAGAAATCTCAGTAGAGTCTGGCCAGTAACTAACCTGGCACTCCAGAATACCCGACCTCTAAATGCTTCACAGCTAAGAGCAGCCATCTAATATAGAAGTTTGTCAAAAAAAACCTCCCAACAACTCACTGTTTTCTCTTCCTGCACACACAGATCACACAACACAACACAATCACGAGCATCATGAAGCTCGAGACTTCCACGATTACTCCTGTGGGGTACTTCTGGGAATCCTTAAGGTCCACAGCATTTGACTTTCTCGCCATCGACACCTGGAGGAACAATTCTGTAGGTTAGTGTGTCCTGTGCACTACTGGTAATCGGACAGGACTCTGAATTCAGTCAACGTGATTGTTATTGAATCAGTTGTTTTCCCTGCATAATCTCAGGGGCAGCCATACTAAGCTAACTAACTAATCCAGAAAAGAGTGAACGTATTGATCAGTCCAGAATGAGGTGGAAATTTTCTTTGACATCCATAAGGTCTGTACTTAATTCCACTTAACTTCTTGAAAAGAGATCAACAGTATGAATGTATATTGCTGTACTAGATTGGCTTGAAGTGTATTTCTTTCACTCATAGATTTGCTGTGTGCTTAAAGATGTATTACTAATCCTATGATCTAATAAACAGCTTCCCCTGCAGTGATGTCTCTTACAGTAATACATGTGAATGTGTGTTTTCTCAGGGGTGTTTGTGGGTAACATGTTCTTCGGTAGCTGTATATTTCTGACTAATGGATAAATCTACACTGGATAAATCGGATAAAACTGAGTGTTTTGTTTGAGCTGTGGGGTCAGTCCCTGCACCCTGTTCTATTTACAGCACAATTTAGCTAATTAGTACTCAAGGAGACGATCGTTAGTGCTTAGTCCCGGGTCTCAAAGGGCTGGCTCAGTACACGTCCGTTTTCCTCCAAATACGTCCCTACACACGGGAAGTGGGGAAAGGGATGAGGGTGGGAAAGCAAAGCCGAACCCCTGCCCTGCCTTGGATCTCTGGTGATACTGCAGCACGGGGTGGCCAGGGAGCAGCCCAGAGGGATGGGGGGCTCCTGTAACTCAGCCAGCACTTACCTTGCAGTAGAAGTCACTGTGCAGGTCCTGCATTTGCTCTTCTCGAGCAAGCAAGAAGACACTCGAGAAGCAGGCTTCTAGGCTTTTCACTTTGCCCTCCAGCGTCTTCTCCAACCAGCTGCAAAGAGAGAGAGGGACCAGTTGGCCACTGGTGCTGGGAGCAGTGCCCCGAGGCCTCGTGCAGGTGGATGTGGAGCTGTGGGGCAGGAGTCTCCAGGAGGGATGGGCAGGTACCTCAAGGCGGCGATGGCAAGCATGGCTTGTGTTAAAGAAAATTGGCAGAGTCTGGGTCTCTAGGTTTGCTGGTTTTATTAAACAACTCAGAGTTGGACCACCACCGCAGTGAATGGTACCTGACTCAAATTCACTATCGGTTTATATAGAAAATAATAATCAATTATATCAAAAACTTTTCACAAGCTTCTGTTAATAATCCACTAACTATTTCAATTCCTCTTTCTTCCTTCATCAAGAGTCCACAAAAGTCCATTATCAGGAGTCCACAAAAGTCCATTCTTTTCCATTGGTACGCTGATCTTTATGTTCTGGTTCCGCTCCAACTCCAGTCAACACCCCATCCTTAATGTTCTTGCTGTGATCAGCGTCCCATCTTGATTCGGGTTGACCAGAGTCTGGTTTCCACTGCCAGCGTCTCCTAAGTATTAACCTAAAATAGCTAAAGTCTATTTAGAACTTTATTTCTATTAATATTTATTTCTAAGTATCCTATATTTCTTTTAAGGTAAAGAAAAGGTTAACCATACATCCCCTTTACTAAAATCATCAGAAGGTAATACTTCTAGGCCTACTCCTGCTGAGCTACTCATTAAGCTTTGATTGATGATTTGTTCAGTCATAGGTCAGGATTACACAAGGAGCTTTGAGAACAATATTCATGGATTCTGAAAGCCCACACCTATCTGTGTTTATTCAGATAGACTTATATTAATTATTCTATTCTTCATTCTATTTCACCCCTATTGATCCTTGTCTCCCTAACTCATAAGAACTTTTACATTAATTATGTGAAAATTTCTATAACAATTCCCTCTTTTTGTTTTTATTGCATCCCTGCAATTATTTGTATCTCCATGATGATCCTATTCTTGAAGCAAAGGAAGAAAAACATCTCATGTAGCATTGTCCTAACACTAGTATAATCACAATGATATTAATTATAAACAAGATAATTACAATCAGCTTCTTGATCCATAAAGCTAAGTCTGGGAACAAAGATGCGAGCCAAGAGAGTGTTTCACCTCACGAGGTGTCGTCTTTTTCTACCTTTTGCATCATAGAACTCACTTCCCAAATTTTGTGCACATCTGTGAGCAGTTCTCCAGATCAGTCTGTGTACATACAACAACTGATACTTAAAACTGTACATACACCTCCTTGTGAGGCTAAGAGCATATCTAGAGCCGTTCTGTTTTGAATTGTAATTTTAGAGAGTTTTGTAATTTCTTTTTGCAATGTCGGAAATCCACGCATTGAGACATTGGCTAATTTTTCTACCATCTCTCCACATATATTTATTATTGTTTTTTCCAAATTGATAAATAATTCCTCTGGGCTCAATCTTTGGATAGCTAGACATAAAAATGAGTTCCCCAGTCTTTGTCTTAATTGCTATAAAGAAGCCTGCAGATCGCCAAGAACAATTATTATAAAGCACACAAGAGGCATTGGTATTGGAATCATGGTAACAAATAGCAAATCTTACACAAGGTGAAATAGCAACATTTACAGATGGAAGAAAAAGGAACAAACTAAAATATTTCATCCTTCCTCGGGTTCCTTGCGGACATGAGAATGATGGATCCAGGGTTCTTTCCCTGCAACTTTGACAGCATAAAAAGAAGTTAAAAGTATAACATAGGGTCCTTCCCACTTTGGTTCAAATCTGTTTTTCCTCTTGAAGGTGTTTTTTTGTTTGTTTGTTTTTTTTTAAATCAATACTTTGTCCCCTGGTTGAATATTATGTACTTGTATCTCAGGAGATCCACCTTGATATCAATAGGCATGCTTTCGCATTTCAAAGAACGAATTTTGCAAGTACAGTATATATTGTGTCACTCGTTCATCTCCATCCAGTAAAATTGTTTTTACTGGCAAATAAGTGCCTGGAACAGCCAAAACTCACTCAAACAATATTTCTGCTGGTGATAACCCAACAGGTTGTCTGGGTGTGTTCCGAATGTCCCATAGAACCAAATTCAAAGCCTCTGGCCATTTCAATACAGTTGTTTTATACACTTTAACAATCTTTTCCTTTATGGTCCTATTCATTTTTTTTCTACCTGTCCAGAGGACTCAGGGTGATAGGGTGTATGTAACTTCCCTGTGACTCCTAAAGCATTATGAACTTGTAACAGAATTGTCGCCGAAAAATGAGCTCCTCTATCCAAATCAATTACTTCAGGAACTCCATATCGGGGTATTAATTCTTTCAGCAAAGCTTTAACTACAGCTTTTGAATCATTCTTTCTTGCTGGGAAGGCTTCTACCCATCTTGATAATTGATCTACAATCACTAACAAGTATGAATACCCCATTGCTTTTGGCATCTCAGCATAATCAATTTGCAATCCTTGAAAAGGAAACACCACGGGCGGTCTTTTACCTTGAGGTGGCTGAATCCTAGTGGTAGCCTACTGTTGGCAAAGTTTACAGCTTTCAGTAATCCTTTTCACCATGGAGTAGATTCTGGGTGCAGCCCACAGCCGTTGAATTCTCAGTGCAAGTCCCTCAGGTCCCCCATGGCATTTTCATGGAACCACCGAACAAGAGGTAGGAGATACCTTTTTGGGAGTAGGGGCTTGTTGCCCGAAGTCCGTTGTCCATCCCGTTGTTCCGCTCCAAGTTGTCTCCAAAGTTTCATTTCTTCCTCTGGAAGAGCCTCATACATCTCCTTTGCACTTGGAAGCCTGTCAAGTTTCTCTGCTGCACACAAAGCTGCCACAATAAGATGAATTTGTTTGGCTGCAGCTTTCGCAGCTTGATCAGCCAAGCGATTTCCTCACGACAGTGCATCTTGGTGGTTTGTGTGAGCTTTTATATAAATTACTGCTATTTGTGCAGGTAACTGTATAGCGTCTGAAAGTTCACGTACCTCCTTCCCGTGTGCAATGGTTTTTCCAGCTGAAGTCAAAAATCCTCGTTCTTTCCACAGGGTACTTGCAGCATGACAAACTCCAAAAGCGTATTTCGAGTCAGTGTAAATATCAGCTCTTTGACCTTTTGCCAACTTTGCAGCCTCAGTAAGTGCTATGATTTCCGCACCTCGTGCCCCCACAGCAATAGGGAGAGGATTAGCTTTTAAAACAGTTTTTTCTGTTGTTACTGCGAAGCCAGTATACCTTTTTCCTTCTTCATAAAAGGATGAGCTGTCTGTCAAAAGGTTTATGTATGTGTCACTCAGGGGTTGGTCTTGAAGATCATTACGTGGCTTACTGGATACTGCTAATACCTGGGTACAGTCATGTTGATCTTTTTCCCCTTCAGTCGGCAAAGGTATTGAAGCGGCTGGATTCAAAGTATTGCACCTTTGAAGTGTGATGTTGTCAGCCAAAAGTAAAACTAGTTCATATCTATGTGCCCGTTGCGGTGAAAGTGATTTTTCTGTATATTGTTTCAATAATATTTCAACTTCATGGGGTACGCATACAGTTAGGGGATGTCCCAGCATTGTTGATCTACATTTTTTCTACCATTTCTGCTGCCGCAGCTACTGATTTTATACAAAATGGTGTTCCTTGTATAACTGGATCTAATTGAGCAGAAAATATGCTACTGGTCTTTCATGTGGTCCTAAAATTTGGACTAAAACTCCCTTTCACTCATCACAATATAATTTGAAAGGTTTACTATAATCTGGTAAACCTAAAGCTGGTGCTTGCATTAAGGCACCTTTCAGAGTTGTAAAAGCTTTTTGCCTCTCCGGACCCCATTTGATTGGTTAAATTGGGTATCCAAGGGCGACAAAATCCCACTTCTCCTAAAAACCCCCAAATTTGATTCTTTGTTACAGGCCTAGGTAATTCTTGGATTATCTTAATTTGCTCAGGATCTATTTCTCTTGTACCTGGGTTTAATATAAATCCAAGGATGATGAAAAATGTGCTGAGATGCTATCTGGCATATTTACTGATTATTCTGCAAATTGGAATGATGTAAAGACCCTCATGAGAGAGCTCTTTACAGCAGAAGAGAGGTAAAAAGCCTTACAAAAGGATCGGGAAATTGCACAAAGAGGTCAAACTCAAGGGCTACAGCCCTGGCCCGATCAAAACCCAAACTGGAATTTGACCACTGAGGATGGCGCCAGACTCCAACAAGAAGCCTTACAGCAACTGGTGGAGGCTGTTCGGCAAGCTGGCGAAAAAATTTCTAATTGGACAAAGGTAATGGAATGTAGTCAAGAATCTGATGAACATCCCAGTGATTACTGGACTCGGTTAAAAGCTACTCTCCTGAAATATGGAGGAATGACAAGGGACAATTTTCAGGAACCCCTTGCAATCAGTGTATTTGTGGATCAATCTGCACCTGATATTAATAAATATTTCAAGAAACATATGCCAGGGTGGCAAGGCGAAAGCCTCACAAAGATTCTTAGTATCTCAGCCCTTCAAAAATGAAGGGCTACATGCTACAAAGTACGCTTTGGACCCTGAAAATGAGGGTGTCACGGTTAAAGGCTGGGACAGCTATTAAACCGGTGACAGATGCTCTGTATTAACCCTCCCCCTGCAAGAAGGGAAAGAGAAAGGGAAAAGGTAGGAGACTTACGGGCTGGAAAGTTAAAACAGGTTTAACAAACTCTAATAATGAAAGAAAATATAATAAGAACAAGGAAAATGATTAAATCTATACAAATATATACAAAACCAAGATCAAGATCCCCCGTCAGTCACAACACCGCCGGCACTGCAGGGCAGGCTCTGGGAGGGCCCAGGCTGGGCGCAGTGACGGACGGGAACTGGATTCAGGGATGCTTGGATCGGGATCGCGGGCAGCAGGAAAACGGACAGAGTCCTCTTTGGACGCCAGCCATAGCAGAAGGGGCGAGACCCTCGTGATCCCCCCGCTCTATACTGAGAATGACGTGTAGGGGATGGAATACCTGCGTTGGTTCATTTTGGGTCACCTGTCCTGTCCGCTCCTCCCTGCAGGGGTGACCCTCCTGCGGCTCTTCACTTGGAAGCAGGGAGGAATTTGGCAGTGACCTTGGTTTCTCTAAGAATAAGGACAGCAAGAGCCTTTCTGCATAACATCCCTACCGGTGCCTCAGTGATAACTATAAACGTCAAGCATTATCAGTCCTGCAATGAGACACTGTCTGCAAAACATGCAGGTAGTTTCAGAAAATGCAGGAACTTAGCAGGAACTTAGCTGAAAGTAAAAATCACTGCAAGGAAAATTGGTCTATTTTAGGCCAAACCAGGACAGTTCCCAAAGCCTTATTTGTAGAGTCCAGTTGCTCATTTTTGGACTCATCCACTCCTTTTTAACTCCCAAAGCCTCATTTTCTGGGACCAAAGCCTCACTTTTAGGATCCGGTCTGCAATTTTGAGGACTCAAGGCCTCATTTTAGGCTCGAAACGCTCATTTTTATTTAATGTCCAAAGACTCATTTTGAGCCTCCGAAGATCCATATTTGGGGTGCAAAGCCGTAATTTTGGGTACCAAAGCATCATTTCAGGGCACAAAACGTAATTGCAGGGTTCAAAACATCATTTCCATTTCCAAAGCCCCCTTTTTAAGGCCAAAAACTTCCTTTTGCAGTTCCCATCTCTAATTTATAGGGTCCAAAGGCCTCTTGTGCAGTTCTAAGCCTCAACTGAAGTGCCCAAAGCCCTATACTTGGGAGCAAAGCTTCATTTCTGGGGTCCATAGAGGAACAAATTGGTTCCCATCCTTTTCAGGGTCCAAAGCATTGCTTTTAGCACCTAGTCCATCCTTTTAAGTGCCCAGAGCCCAGTTTTGAGGGCTGAAGTTCCAGCAGACATCCACTAAGGTGAAGTACCCTATGAGAAGAAGGGCTTGCGATCGTGAGACTTCTCCCAGCTGCTTCTACAATATTGCATCTGCCTCTTCATCCTGATTGGGTGGTCTATAACAGACTCCCACCATGCTATCTCCCTTGTTGGCCCTTTCCCCTCATTCGTACCCATGAACACTTCACCCTTTCATCACTGTCGTCAAGCTCTAGACAGTCAAAACACTCCTCAGTGCAGGCCCAGTCTCCCTCCCCTCTGGGACCACCACCCTCCCGAGGTGACATGTGGGGGTGGGCCGTGATGTCATAGAGGCCCACTGTGACACGCCGTGATGTGCTGTGCTCTGCTGCAGGCATCGCTCTGGCAGTGCCCCTAACAACAGTGGCAGCAGCCACAGCAACAGCAGCAGCAGCATGGTGCAGTTGCAGGGGCCATGGCCCCCGCCTGCCTCCTTATCTTCCTCCTCCTCGTAGCCCTGCCAGCCCGGGATGGCCGGGCTGCTGTGTGGCCACCACGGAGATTAGGTAGGTGGGTGGGCAAGGGTTGGCACCCAGCCCTGGGCAGCCTGGTGAGATGCCCACTGCACCTTGGGTTGGCAGTGTGGCTGGGGTCATGGTGGGGCAGGGCTGGGAGAGCAGTGGGACCGGGCTGGGCCGGGTGAGCCGTGGCCAGCTCTGTGGGCAAGTGGGAGGCAGACACCCTGCGGTGAGGTGACAGGCAGTAGAACCGTGGCCAGCAGGAGTGCTTCTCCCCCACGCTGCTCACAGCCATGCCCAGGGCTCCCCAGCTGGGTCCTGGCTTTCAGCCTTGGGGATGTCCTTCCTCGGGAGATGTCTGCTCAGGAAGACAGGAGCATTCCTGCTCTGGCCCTGCACTGCTGTCCTGGGCACCCCCAGCTCCCCAGCACACAGCCCCAGCTCAGAGCCCAAGGGAACAGACGTGGCAGCGCTGGTACAGCCTCTGACTGGCCAGCAGGCTCTTCTCCATGAGCCATGTGAATGATCAAGTCTTTCATCAAGTGCTTTCCTGTGTGCTTCTTTTGGGCACAGTAGAGATCTCCCAGTAAGAAATCCCCAAGAGGCCCTATGGTTGTCCATCTGGTCCTTGAGGGCTGTTGCACATGACCTGGAAACGGTATTTTGAGAGCTTCCAGGTGCTAGCCAACAGGTCACGCGGACCCCTCTGCAGCTTTGGAAACATCCAACCATGTCGGGGGCCCACGTTATTACCTGACCCCCCCTCCAGTCGCTGCAGGTCAATGAGGAAGACGTAGACCACAACAACTAATGGACACGTGCTTGATTACAGCTCTGCCTATGGGCTACGGCCTCCCGATTTCTTGGCCTGATCTTGTCCAGGAGCCTCAGGACGACCCCACAGGTATGTCACTGGAGTGAATCAGCACTGAGGTTTTAATATTTTGTTCATATGCAATTTGACTTAATATTTTCGTGGCCAATGCTCAAACATGCAGAAGAGCAGAGAGGTAATGTGTGGGGCTGAGTAATGTGCCCTGGGGGGGCTCTGCCTTGCAAAGCTGTCCTTGCCAGCCTCTTCCCTACCCTGTGCTGCTTCCTGGGCCTCCAGTCAATTCAGTGAGCTTGTTCGGGTGGAGTTTAGAGCTGGTGTGAGCTCCAGGGAGTCCTTTCTCCTGACAGCTCAATGCATGCTTTGTTTTGCGTCAGCATGGTCCAGGCACCCAGTAGCTGTCTGCATGATGCTCCTGAGTGGGAGGGAGAGACAAGTGCCCTGGAGCAATCCGGCCTTGGAACGGCATTCCCTGCCGTTCAGATCTGAAGAAGTACATTGGGCCATTTCACGGGAGCTGCTCTGTTCTGCTTGTTCACAGACGTGGCTGTAGGCGACGGATACCCGGCATCCTGGCTGGGTTCCAGGGCTGACACACTGAGAGATCACATGTGTCCATCATGGCTTTGTACTTCCTTTAATGGCTGCCAGCTCAAAGCCCAGGCGTGAGGGAGGCATCTCTTGTGGCTGTGAGAATATAGACGTGCATCGTGTGCCATGTCATGATGTGATCCCATCACATGTTCTGCTGTTCAGTTATGACGCTGTCTATAACAATGTGTGATGAGAACTTCTCATTGCTGTTTGGTTGCAGATGTGGCTCCGGCTCCAGCTCGTCAGACGGACACTGAGCAGGAGCTCACCTGGCATCGCAGGGGTGAGTAGTCAGTCTTGACTCACTTCACACACTAAGCGCTCGTTTTCAGTATTTTCTTAGTGAGAAATTTCACTTGATGCTTTCTGTTCAGGTCGTCAAAGAGCAAAGTATAAGGACAAACTAGAGAAATCTTTGCAGAGGTCATCAGAAGTCATAAAGGATCTCCTGAAACAGTTGGACCAAGCAGCACACGGTGGGTATATAACCCTCTTAACCAGAAGACCTGGGAAGCTGAGGGTTTAGACACATGTATGGACAAGCCGTAGCCTACACAACAGAAAGGGATCGATCAGAGCCTCGCTGCACTAATGCTCGATTTCACACCTTGCAGGCGCTAGTGAGCCACAGAGATGGTCCAGTGTCTCTGCTGCCAGTTGTGGTTCAAGCGGAGTCCCAGGGACAGCTGCTGCTCGACTTACACCATTACTGGCCAGAGCTCTGCTGGGAAGACATTGGTATCCAGCTGACAGGAACTGGCGGTGCTCACACCGTGCTGCCTGTCGCCAGAGGGGAGAGTGCCCTTGGGTGGCGGAGAGGATGAGCAGGCAGCTGGGGTTCACCGAGACCGGCAGACTTTGCCTGGGCTGCAAGCATGCTCTGACCACGATCGAAGCTGCCCCAGCTTTACAGCCTGGTCCAGGCCTGTTGTTCTCCTTCATGGTTGAGGCCTCTCGGTGACACGTCAGGGTCAGGGACAGGTGAAAGCTAGACATCCAGCTGGAGGACGGACACCTCACTTGAAGGCAGCTAAAATGAAGGGCTGTGAATTCAGCCTCGGGTGGTTTAGCTGTCTGTTTCTAGTTGTGGTTTAGATAACTCGGTTGTGGTTTTAATCTTGGTTTGGAGGGACTGTGGACTTTTTGCTGCCACTTGTGAAAGTGCCCAGAATATGGCTGCAAGAGCTTGGGGTTCAGTCCCCGGTGTGTGTCTGTTACCCTTACTGTGTGATGGAGTTGGCACGATGGGACGTGCTTTTTGGAAGGGCTCTTTCCCCAGCTGCACTTGCCTCAGCGTCTCCCTGCCCTCTCTGAAGGAAGTCATTTACCATCATCTTGCAGTTTGCCAAAAATGCTCTAAGTGCACATGAGAAGATGACATGCAATCTCCTAGTCTCTCAGCAGGTCATGTTTTGCTGTCTCCTGGTAAACTGGGAAGTGTCCAGCTCTTAAATTCTTCTCCATGAAAGGCACATTGTTTGGACTAGTGACGAGGTGCACCCACAAATGATCACATTTTGTTTCTAAGTGGTATTGATGTATTTTGCCTACAGAAGATATCATCTTCCTGATGCAGAGCAGTTACTTCTACTTTAAGTGATCAACTTTTCTTTCTAAAGAGACAGACCCTGAGACTGTGGAGAAGGAGTCGCTTGAGGAAGGGGACAGTCACGCAGTGCCAGTCCCTGATGAAGAAAGAGGCGCAATTCAACCCACAGGTGTGCCAGGTAATTGCTGACCCTCTGTCATCCAGTGACATAAAATCACTGCCTGTCTGCAGGCTCTTCCCCTGGTGCCCGCTACTGCTCAGCCTGTCAGCAGACAAATGATTCATACAGAGCAAGTGTTCTAAAAGAAGCCAGGAACGGTTTGCTTGGCAGTGGGGGAGCAAACACATGACCCCGGAAAACTGGATTGTGACCATCCCAGAGTGTGAACAAAGCTGAAAGGAGAAAGAGAGGCTGGAGAGTGCATTAATTTGCGGTGGCTTTGGGAGGTTCCTTTGTTTCTACTGAAACCAAGGAAACGTTGCAGACCCAGAGACGCCTCCAAAGGGAGAAAGAACATTTCCTGCCAATGTCAGAGCTCCTGTCCGATTACCAGTAGTGCGCAGGACACACTAACCTACAGAATTGTTCCTCCAGGTGTCGATGGCAAGAGAAAGTCAAATGCTGTGGACCTTAAGGATACCCTGAAGTGCCTTACAGGAGTCATGGTGGCAGTCTCGGGCTTCGTGGTGCTCGTGATTGTGTTGTGTTGTGTGATCTGTGTGTGCGGGAAGAGAAAACAGTGAGTTGTTGGGAGGTTTTTTTTGACAAACTTCTATATTAGATGGCTGCTCTTAGCTGTGAAGCATTTAGAGGTCGGGTATTCTGGAGTGCCAGGTTAGTTACTGGCCAGACTCTACTGAGATTTCTGCTGGGAGATGTCTGAACTGGCCTCTCAATTCATGGACACTCTTTTCTGAAACCCCTTCTTACTGTGGCAAGCGTGAAGTAAAAGTGACCCTGCCTCGACAAGAGCAGACCCAGCGACAGACGAAGGCAGAGCAAGGTCAGAGAGTAAAACCAACAAGGGATGGCATTGCCCTAGAAAGTGAGAATTGCAAGAGTGACATCTCCCTACCAGTGAAGCTACCGACAGGAATCACCGTGTTAGGTGATGCCATAAATCCCAGGGATTCCCCTCAGCCAAGGTGTCCCAGCAACCCAGAGCGTGGTGAGGAACCTTCCCAGCTATGTGCCTTGCTTGGGAGCAAGAGAGTCAGCCTGTCCCATCTGCACCCGAACACTGCCAGCGTGCGTGTTCTCAGCACAGGGCTTTTGTCTGTGCAGGTGGAGGTATCTCTCTGGATATGTGTCCTGAGGAGAGGACAGGGAGCACGTGGCCAGAGAGCTGAGGCTGTCCCCTTGCCTGGTCAGGGATGGGCAGGAGAGCCTAGTGCTGGTCTCTGCCGGGCAGCTGAGAAGGGAGAACAGGAGGCTCTCCTGGCCCTGCAGTTCCGTGCCCAGCTTTGGTCCCATAGGTCTGCGGGGGTCAGGTCTCCTTCGCGGCACGTGCAGAGCCAGGATGGTCAGGGCCGAGAGGAGACGAGCCATGGGCAGGCGAGCAGAGCCCCACCTGAGGGCGCGGGGGCACCCTGTTTTCTGCACAGAGTGCTCCATCCCCACAGCTCCCATGTGCAGCCGGGTGCCCGCACCCCACGGTGCACCCAGGGCTGCCCTACACCCTCGTACCCTGGCAGCACCGCAGCCGTGGTGGGGCCTCAGCAGCCTCCTCATTTCACAGGTACCCCTCCGTGGAAGACGGGCCTGACACCAACAGCTGTCCCGCGCACTCCGGCATTACTGAGAGCCAGACCCAACGCCAGCTGCCAGCACCTGTGTCTGGAGAACCAGGCTGCCAGCCAAGGAGCACTGGGGGACCGGCCACTGTGTACCAGCTCCCACCAGCCTGGACAGCAGCCCTGCAGGCCCGTAGCAGTAGCTCTGAGAGCCAGATCCGATGGCAGCCGCCAGGATCAGTGCCTGGAAAACAAGGCTAATGGCCAAGGAGCACTGGGGGACTGGCCACTGGGGACCAGCTTCCACCAGCCCGGAAAGCCGACCTGCATACCCACACCAGTAGCTCCGAGAGCCAGATCCGATGGCAGCCGCCAGGACCTGTGCCTGGAAAACAAGGCTAATGGCCAGGGAGCACTGGGGGACTGGCCACTGGGGACCAGCTCCCACCAGCCCGGAGAGCCGACCTGCATACCCACAGCAGTAGCTCCGAGAGCCAGGTCCGATGGCAGCCGCCAGGACCTGTGCCTGGAAAACAAGGCTAATGGCCAGGGAGCACTGGGGGACTGGCCACTGGGGACCAGCTCCCACCAGCCCGGAGAGCCGCCCTACACGCCCTCAGCAGCAGCAAGGTGAGCAAGGTCTGATGGCAGCTGCCAGGACCTGTGCCTGGAAAACAAGGCTACCCGCCAGGGAGCACTGGGGGACAAGCCACTGAGGACCAGCTCCCACAAGCCTGGAAAACCGCCTTGTGCGAACGCCCCAGCACCACCAAGACCAAGACCCGACGCCAGCCGCCAGCACCTGTGCATGTAGAACTAGGCTGCCTGCCAGGGAGCACTGGGGGACCAGCCCCCACCAGCCCGGAAAGCCGCACGGCCCACCCGCCCCGGCCCCGGTTCCCACGTCTGGCCACCTTAGCCCATCGGTTGTTGCGGAACCGGCCCAGTGACATCCAGCCCCCAGAGAAACCGGAATGATTTATGGGAATAAATAGAGAGCAATAGCACAATTGTCCGAGTCGTAATGGCTGCAAAGCCAGGAATTCAGCGGTTCTGGGCTGAACTCCATATCGGGGCACACAGGGATGTAGATGTCTGCGGTGTCAGCAGACAGGGAGCTGGGCATGGGAAATGCTGACCACAAAAATGAGGGTTTAGACCAAGAGAAGGAGGCTTTCAACCCTAGAATCAAAGATTTGGATTTGAACACTGAGGCTTTGGCCCCTAAAAGACATGTTTGGACCCTAATATAAAGATTTTAGACACAGAGGTTGCAGTATGGACCCTAAAAACATCTGGCTGAATTCTGAAAATGAACCTTTGATCCGGAAAATGAGGCTTTAGAAAGCAAAAATGTGTTTTGGACTCTAAAAAGGAGACTTTGAAAACTACAACTGAGCCTCTGGACACTAAAAATGAGGCTTTGGAGCTAAAATGTGGCCTTGGAAGCCAAAACTGAAACATCAGAAAAGAAAAATGAGGCTTTGCACACTCTCAGTGAGGCTTTCTGCCCTAAAATTGAGGCTTGCTAGACTCAAAATAAGGGTTTAGGGCCCAAAAATGGAACTGTGGGCCCTAAAAAAGTCTATGCATAACAAAAGACAGGTTTGGATCCTAAAAATGGAGATTTCAACCAGAACCATGAGGCTTTGTGCACTAAAAATGATGGGCTACATGCTACTAAGGAGAATTTGGACCCTGCAAATTAGGCAAACGTCTTGATTCATCTACAGACCCCACAAATGAAGCTTTGGTCTCAAATATAGGGCTTTGGGCACCCCAGTGGAGAGTTAGAGCTGTGAAATAGGGGTTTGGACCCTATAAATGAGAGTTTGGACCCTCAAAGATAGGGCTTGGAAGTTCAAAATGGGGCTTTGGGCCCTAAAAGTGGGGCTGTGGAAATGAAAATGAAATTTCGAAGCCTGAAATTAGGTTGTTGTGCCCTGAAATGATGCTTGGGAGTCAAAACTAAGGCTTTGCATCCTAAAAATGGAGCTTTGGAGGCTCAACATGAGGCTTTGGACATTAAACTAATGAGCCTTTGGAGCCTGAATGAGGAGTCTGGACCCTAAATGACGAGGTAGCACCCTAAAATGAAGCTCTGGGACCTAAAAATGGGGATTTGTAAAGTCAAAATGAGGCTTTGGGTCCGCAAATTTGCAGACTGGATCCTAAAATGAGGCTTTGAAAGCTAAAAATGAGGCTTTGGGCCCCATAAATACGCCTTTGGACTGTAAAACTCAGGCTTTGGGCCTTCCAAATCACACTTTGGGCCCTAAAAACGAAGGCTTAGGCCCTTAACGTGCATCTTTGGACCTGAAGAGGGGGTTTCTGCACTTCTAAGAGAGGGTTTGGACCCTGAAAACGAGGGTTTGGACCATAAAAAGGAGATTTTCAACTCTAGAATCAAAATTTAGGCCCTAAAAATGAGGCTTTGACTCCTAGAAGATGTGTTTGGACCCTAAAAATAAGGATTTGGATACTCAAGATGCAGCTTAGACCGTAAAAAAACTTGCTGGGTACTAAAAATGCCGCTTTGGAGCCTGAAAAGGAGGCTTTGAAAACTAAAAATGTGGCTTTGGACATTCTAAATATAGCTTTGGACAGTAAAACGAGGCTTTCTGCCCTAACAATGAGGGTTTAGGCCCTAAACGTGAAACCGTGGGCCCTAAAAAAAGGCTATGGGTAATAAAAGACAGGATTGGACCCTAAAAATGGGGATTTCAACCCGAACCATGAGGCTTTGTGCACTAAAAATAATGGGATACATGCTACAAAGGACACTTTGGACCCTGAAAGTGAGGCAAACCACTTGCTTCCTCTATGGACCCCACAAGTAAGGTTTGGTCTCAAATATAGGGCTTTGGGCACGCCAGTGGAGAGTTAGAGCTGTGAAATAGGGGTTTGGGCCCTATAAATGAGGGTTTGGACCCTCAAAGATAGGGCTTGGAAGTTCAAAATGGGGCTTTGGGCCCTCCACGTGGGGCTGTGGAAATGAAAATGAGATCTGGAAGCCTGACATTAGGTTTTGTGCCCTGAAATGATTCTTTGGTACCCAGCACTAGGGCTTTGAACCCTAAAAAAGGGGCTTTGGGGGCTCAAAATGAGGCTTTGGACATTCAAGAAACGAGCCTTTGAAGCCTAGATGAGGAGTTTGGACCGTAAATGAGGCTTGGGGACCTAAGAAGCGGTAGTTGCACCCTCAAAATGAGGCTTTAAGTCCTCAGAATTGCAGAGTGGATCTTAAAAATGAGGCTTTGAAAGCTAAAAATCAGGGTTTGGGCCTGAAAATGAGTCCTTGGAGCCCATAAATCTGGCTTTGGACTCTCAAACTCAGCATTTGGACCATCCAAATCAGACTTTGGGCCTTCCAAATGATGCTCTAGGCCCTTAACACGAGTCTTTGGCCCTTAAAAGGGGGTTGTGGCACTTGTGAGGGTTTGGACCCTGAAAACGAGGGTTTGGACCATAGAAAGGAGACTTTCAACTCGAGAATCAAAACTTAGGACCCTAAAGATGAGGCTTTGAGCCTTAAAAGAAGGATTTGGACCATCAAAATGAGAGTTTGGACCCTCACGATGCGGCTTATGCCTTAAAAACAACCAGCTGAATTCTGAAACTGAACCTTTGGAGCCTGAAAAGGAGGCTTTGGAAACGAAAAAAAGTGTCTTTGGACTCTGCAAAGGAGACTTTGCAAACTACAAGTAGCCTTTGGACCCTTAAAATGAGGATTTGCAGCCTAAAATGAGGCTTTGGAAAGCAAAAGTGAGACTTAGGCAAACAAAAATGAGGCTGTGGACCCTCTCAGTGTAGCTTTGGACCCCTGGAGATTCCATGCTCATTTGTTGGCTTCCTCCTCCTCCTCTCCCTTTCTCGAGGGGCAGCATTAGGGGCTGGGCCCAGAGGGTTGTCTGCACCCCGCGGACTGGCAGAACCTTCCCCATACCTCCCTCCTTGCCGGCTGCCCAGAGCCATGGCCGTGTGCTTCGGGCCTCGCTGGCCCCGCAAACTGCTGAGTTTCCCTGCGGGAAGTTCACACCCACTCTGGGACCGGGGGTCTCTGCCCCTGCCCCTGGGAGGGTTGCCCGGCACAGCCCAGTTGGCACCACCGCACATCTCCCGGCAACATGGGCTGTGCTCACCTACCCAGCACAGCCCTCGCTGCTCGACCCCGAAAATCACGCGCCACGGCCCCAGCCACTTTTGACACGCTTCGGCTCTGTTTCCTTCTGGACAAGGCTATACCCAATGTCCTGTCCTCGTTGCCTCGCTTACTGAGAATTGTGGCAAAGCTACTTTTCTTTAAAAGTTCAGTTCAGCGTCACATCTCTATTTGTGCCGTGAAGATTTCCGTACATTGTGTCTGTAGGGTAGCCAAAGGGCATTGCCCGTTCCCCAGTTCCTGTCCCCCAACACAATTGCTGCTGTA
This sequence comes from Nyctibius grandis, assembly GCF_013368605.1. NCBI lineage: Eukaryota > Metazoa > Chordata > Aves > Nyctibiiformes > Nyctibiidae > Nyctibius > Nyctibius grandis. Next base: position 23,485,878 of record NC_090665.1, read on the forward strand.
CCAACTGAAGGCTTCCTTCTTGCAGTGCAAGCCAAGAAATCCTTTTTACTAGAGATTGCAAACACCTGGTGAGGAATTTACTCCCCACAGTTCAGGAGAGTGAGGGCAGTACCTGTTACTGAGGGCTTGAGTCCTGTCAGATGCCCTTTAGAGCAAAAAAAAAAACCCTGTGCCCTACGGGAAGGGAACAAGGGGCCTGGGACGTGTCAGCCATCCAGAAGGATTTCCCTCCCCTTGGAGACCAGCAAGTACCTTTCTAGTGCAGGAAGGAGAACACGTTTGGTTGCAGAGCGACTGCTGAACAGCTCTGTGGAAGCTGGCAGAGAGCTAGAAGGCTGAATCAAAGAATAATGGTGACCAAAGCGCGAAGGAGACCCCGTGGGGTGGCTGTCCAGATCTGAACAACCCTCTGTTCTTCAGGCAAACTACAGGTGTTCTTACGGTGTGTGCATTAAGTGCCTTCCTGATAGGCCTTCATGCAGCATGGAAGTTGGGTCAGGAAGGTGGGGAGCAGCTGTCCTCTCTGAGGAAGGCAGGGGGACCTGGGAGACCTGATGGGCTTTTCTGCCAACGCAGAGGTAGTAAGGAAGGAAAGGAGGTCTAGAGGCTCCAAAAGAGAGCTTGGTGGCAGCACTTTGTCCTTCTGTTCTTGACTGCTGTGACTGGGAAGACGTGAGGTCTAGACACGGCCAGAACAGGCAGTGCTCTTCAGGGTTATGGCGACGTGAGCTCCGAGGCGCTCCCAAGCAACGGAGCTCGAATGGAGCTGGCCAAAGAGCTGTGGTCATGCACAGCCTCTCTGGGAACCCCGGTGCTTGTTCCCTGGCACCGTTCACCTCTGTGGGCATCCAGCTAAGGGAGCTCCATAATACCCTGGCATCGGAAGGCAGAGCCAAATCTCAGGAAGCCTGGTGAGAAGGAAACCCTGAGCACCACGCTTTGGCTTGGAAGGTGGCTGGTAGAAGAGGATGGCTGAGGACACTCCAGAAGCAGGAGCTGAAGGAGGCAGCCTGGGAAGCCTCTAGTCACTCTCAGCAGTGTCAACCAGCTACTATTGTAGAAGAGCTGCTGGGGCTTTCAGGTTTTTTCTTGTCAGTTTTTTCGGTGTTTTTTTTTAGTGGGTTTTTTTTTGGGTTTTTTTGTTCTTTTTTTTAAACGTACATGGATCCTTTCCTGCATTTCAAGAAGCTGTAATTCCAATTGAAAAGACTGGGAGTAGTCATTCCCTGACAATCTGTGCTTCTGCACTGTTCTGTCTCTAGCTGTTATAAAGTAAAGTTAACAAAATACTTGATTATAATTCTATTCAACAATTGTTGCATTTCTTCCATTAGTCATATTTAAAGTACCAATTGATACCATCCATCATATAAATAATGAAGTAAAGTTAAACATATTAAGAAAAAAAAAAACCAACAACTAACTTCACGGTGGTCTTTGACTCTCCCACTATGCAAAATACTATATTTACTCAGAAACTAATTTGTCAATAAAGAAAATTCTAGTGTATTTCAAAATAATTGTCTTTCTGCTAACATTGAAAGTAGAATTACAACACGCATTTGCAAATGTAATGAACTGAAACAGTATGCTCAGTAAAGGGCACAACAATGCTTACTTTTTCCCACTGTTTTCTTGGAAGGACTTGTGAACTGAATACCAGTAAATTTCATTAAAGATGAGAGATCTTTTTCCAAGCTTTCAAGTTGAGCTTTCAGGTCTGATGGAGATTCATGTCCCTTAGATTCTCCCTGAAATTCCCTTTGGAATGATTTTCTAGAATTGAAAAAGAAAAAAAAATCAAAAGTGCAAAACCCAGACCTAAGAACGTGTTTTCTCACATCACTACAGCAATACCGTTAAAGAAAATAAAAGGCATTTGTAATGTGACCTGATGATTTTCAGACCCAGATCAGTTCTCAATGAGCCAAAATTCAGCTGGATCATATTACTAGGAACAGTAAACTATTCTAACTTACATAAATGCTTTATGTTCACTGCCAGGCAGACGCAGCCTTTATTATAAGTCTTGAGACGCAAGTATCCGTTTCAAGGAACGTACAACGAAAATGAGCTGTGATACCTTTACTCATCTAAATGACTTCTTTTATCTACACAGTGTACATTTACTATAGAGTATCAGTTAAATATGGAAACAAAAAGCCCTAATGTGCCACTTCTTTAGCATATAACTAGTCACACCTATACATGTCCCCAATCCTCCTCTTGTGTTTTTTTACATCAACGTGCACTGAGCTGTTTCACAGAGGAAAACGGACGTGTACTGAGCCAGCCCTTTGAGACCCGGGACTAAGCACTAACGATCGTCTCCTTGAGTACTAATTAGCTAAATTGTGCTGTAAATAGAACAGGGTGCAGGGACTGACCCCACAGCTCAAACAAAACACTCAGTTTTATCCGATTTATCCAGTGTAGATTTATCCATTAGTCAGAAATATACAGCTACCGAAGAACATGTTACCCACAAACACCCCTGAGAAAACACACATTCACATGTATTACTGTAAGAGACATCACTGCAGGGGAAGCTGTTTATTAGATCATAGGATTAGTAATACATCTTTAAGCACACAGCAAATCTATGAGTGAAAGAAATACACTTCAAGCCAATCTAGTACAGCAATATACATTCATACTGTTGATCTCTTTTCAAGAAGTTAAGTGGAATTAAGTACAGACCTTATGGATGTCAAAGAAAATTTCCACCTCATTCTGGACTGATCAATACGTTCACTCTTTTCTGGATTAGTTAGTTAGCTTAGTATGGCTGCCCCTGAGATTATGCAGGGAAAACAACTGATTCAATAACAATCACGTTGACTGAATTCAGAGTCCTGTCCGATTACCAGTAGTGCACAGGACACACTAACCTACAGAATTGTTCCTCCAGGTGTCGATGGCGAGAAAGTCAAATGCTGTGGACCTTAAGGATTCCCAGAAGTACCCCACAGGAGTAATCGTGGAAGTCTCGAGCTTCATGATGCTCGTGATTGTGTTGTGTTGTGTGATCTGTGTGTGCAGGAAGAGAAAACAGTGAGTTGTTGGGAGGTTTTTTTTGACAAACTTCTATATTAGATGGCTGCTCTTAGCTGTGAAGCATTTAGAGGTCGGGTATTCTGGAGTGCCAGGTTAGTTACTGGCCAGACTCTACTGAGATTTCTGCTGGGAGATGTCTGAACTGGCCTCTCAATTCATGGACACTCTTTTCTGAAACCCCTTCTTACTGTGGCAAGCGTGAGGTAAAAGTGACCCTGCCTCGACAAGAGCAGACCCAGCGACAGACGAAGGCAGAGCAAGGTCAGAGAGTAAAACCAACAAGGGATGGCATTGCCCTAGAAAGTGAGAATTGCAAGAGTGACATCTCCCTACCAGTGAAGATACCGACAGGAATCACCGTGTTAGGTGATGCCATAAATCCCAGGGATTCCCCTCAGCCAAGGTGTCCCAGCAGCCCCGAGTGTGGTGAGGAACCTTCCCAGCTATGTGCCTTGCTTGGGAGCAAGAGAGTCAGCCTGTCCCATCTGCACCCGAACACTGCCAGGGTGCGTGTTCTCAGCACAGGGCTTTTGTCTGTGCAGGTGGAGGTATCTCTCTGGATATGTGTCCTGAGGAGAGGACAGGGAGCACGTGGCCAGAGAGCTGAGGCTGTCCCCTTGCCTGGTCAGGGATGGGCAGGGGAGACGAGTGCTGGTCTCTGCCAGGCAGCTGAGAAAGGAGAACAGGAGGCTCTCCTGGCCCTGCAGTTCCGTGCCCAGTTTTGGTCCCCTAGGTCTGCCGGGGTCAGGTCTCCTTCCCAGCACATGCAGAGCCAGGATGGTCAGGGCCGAGAGGAGACGAGCCATGGGCAGGTGAGCAGAGGGGTGTGGGGGCGCCCCGTTTTCTGCACGGAGTGCTCCATGCCCATAGCTCCCATGTGCAGCCGGGTGCCCGCACCCCACTGTGCACCCAGGGCTGCCCTGCACCATCGCACCCTGGCGGCACCGCAGCCGTGCTGGGTCCTCAGCAGCCTCCTCATTTCACAGGTGCCCATCTGCGGAAGACCGGCCCGACACCAGCAGCCATCCTGCACGCCCCAGCATTACTGAGAGCCAGACCCAACGCCAGCTGCCAGCACCTGTGTCTGGAGAACCAGGCTGCCAGCCAAGGAGCACTGGGGGACCGGCCACTGTGTACCAGCTCCCACAAGCCTGGACAGCCGCCCAGCCTGCCCACACCAGCACCACCGAGACCAAGAACCAACGCCAGTTACCAGCACCTGTGCGTGGAGAACCAGGCTGCCTGCCGGGTAGCACCGGGGGACCGGCCTCCGCCAGCCCAGACAGCCGTTTGACCCGCCCGCCCCGACCTCGGTTCCCACGGCTGCCCAACTTAGCCCATGTTGATGAATAACAGCGTGGGAATAAATAGAGAGCAGTAGCACAATTGTCCGAGTCGTAATGGCTGCAAAGCCAGGAATTCACCAGTTCTGGGCTGAACTCCACATCGGGGCACACAGGGATGTGGATGTCTGCGGTGTCAGCAGACAGGGAGCTGGGCTTGGGACATGCTGACCACTAAAATGAGGGTTTAGACCAAGAGAAGGAGGCTTTCAACCCTAGAATCAAAGATTTGGATATGAACACTGAGGCTTTCGCCCCTAAAAGTGACGTTTGGACCCTAACAATAAGGTTTTAGCCACACAAGTTGCAGTATGGACCCTAAAAACAACTGGCTGAATTCTGAAAATGAACCTTTGATCCTGAAAATGAGGCTTTAGAAACTAAAAATGTGGCTTTGGACTATAAAAAGGAGACTTTGCAAACTACAGCTGAGTCTCTGGACACTAAAAATGAGGCACCACTCTGACCTATCCTGCCCCGGTGGTTTTTTTGGTGTTCTTTTTTTAAACGTACATGGATCCTTTCCTGCATTTCAGGAAGCTGTAATTCCAATTGAAAAGACTGGGAGTAGCAATTCCCTGACAGTCTGTGCTTCTGCACTGTTCTGTCTCTAGCTGTTATAAAATAAAGTTAACAAAATACTTGATTATAATTCTATTCAACAATTGTTGCATTTCTTCCATTAGTCATATTTAAAGTACCAATTGATACCATCCATCATATAAATAATGAAGTAAAGTTAAACATATTAAGAAAAAAAAAAACCAACAACTAACTTCACGGTGGTCTTTGACTCTCCCACTATGCAAAATACTATATTTACTCAGAAACTAATTTGTCAATAAAGAAAATTCTAGTGTATTTCAAAATAATTGTCTTTCTGCTAACATTGAAAGTAGAATTACAACACGCATTTGCAAATGTAATGAACTGAAACAGTATGCTCAGTAAAGGGCACAACAATGCTTACTTTTTCCCACTGTTTTCTTGGAAGGACTTGTGAACTGAATACCAGTAAATTTCATTAAAGATGAGAGATCTTTTTCCAAGCTTTCAAGTTGAGCTTTCAGGTCTGATGGAGATTCATGTCCCTTAGATTCTCCCTGAAATTCCCTTTGGAATGATTTTCTAGAATTGAAAAAGAAAAAAAAATCAAAAGTGCAAAACCCAGACCTAAGAACGTGTTTTCTCACATCACTACAGCAATACCGTTAAAGAAAATAAAAGGCATTTGTAATGTGACCTGATGATTTTCAGACCCAGGTCAGTTCTCAATGAGCCAAAATTCAGCTGGATCATATTACTAGGAACAGTAAACTATTCTAACTTACATAAATGCTTTATGTTCACTGCCAGGCAGACGCAGCCTTTATTATAAGTCTTGAGACGCAAGTATCCGTTTCAAGGAACGTACAACGAAAATGAGCTGTGATACCTTTACTCATCTAAATGACTTCTTTTATCTACACAGTGTACATTTACTATAGAGTATCAGTTAAATATGGAAACAAAAAGCCCTAATGTGCCACTTCTTTAGCATATAACTAGTCACACCTATACATGTCCCCAATCCTCCTCTTGTGTTTTTTTACATCAACGTGCACTGAGCTGTTTCACAGTGCGTGGTGGAAAACACGGCCTTTGCAGTCAACAACTTTGCAGGGCCCGCACAGTAACGTACCTGATATCATGCTCTGACCTCTCTGATTGCCTTTTAAAAAAAAAAACACAAACAAACACAAGCCTAAAAAAATCACAAACTACCAACAGAAGGCAGTAAAAAGAGATCAACTACTTATTATTTGTAATCTTTTATCATATATAGCCCATATCCTAAATAAGATCATCACTGTAAAAATAACATAAGGAAAGTCCTAACAGAGGCAACAGCTTATCCTAAACAATTCTGACAAAGAAACACTACTAATCTAACTCATGAAAAACACGTACATTAGTATCTCGTCGTCAGAAAAAAAGGTGGATTCTTGTTGGCTATCTTCATACTTTTCAGTCAATAGTTTAACTTCTTCTTCCAATGACTGGATTTCATCTTCATAAACTTGAAAAATGCCGTTGTCCATTTCTCAGGATCAATGTTACTGGGTAAAACAAAACAAGCATATTTCTTAGGCCAAATGAAAAAAAAAATCCATTTTCAAAATAAATTATTTTTATCCAAGGAAATAATTTAAGAAATGCAAATATAATGTTAGGCAATTGTTTCTCTTATCCCGCTACTTAAAATGAGACAATTCTGTTATATTTTATGACTTTCAAAAACTGAAGAATTTTCAAATATCCCAGGTAGTTCTGACAAGTGTAATGATTTACACCTTTGTAAAGAAACACTCCTGTGTGCTACAGAAGATTAAACTAAACCATGGACCTCAGCAACAAAATTTAACAGGAATCCTGTCACCAACTTGAAAACAGGATCAGGCTTGCAGTGAAACTCTGCTCTTCATACTACAGTACTGTGTCATCAATGTAACTCCTACTTAAACCCTAGAAAGCCCACTTTGAAAGACACTGGTCTGCAAGTAGACATTACATGAGCAGAAAAGCCACTTTTTCCAGAATTCTGAATGTAGCAAAGCTTCCTAAGAAACATGGTAACTCGCTCTGCTAAAAGCATCATGAACAGGAAAGATTCTACTCCCAGTGAATACAGGAAGCTATGAGATATCAGCAAGAATGTGACAAATTTCTGACTTGACATAAAAGAAAAAAAAACTTTTCTCCAAAACAGGTAACAATTTTGAAAAAAAATGTAATTTTGTTGCATTAGTTCCTCAAAGACTTCATTCCTTGACTCCAACTGTAATTATTAAACCAATTTGAAGACACAAATCACTGCACAGCCTCCAAATACAGAAGTTAAATTGGGAATCTAGTGTAGTCAAAGGCTTTCTTTAAGAATCTTTTTAATTAATCATGGTTCTGTCCAGGAGCATATCCAGCTGTTTTACATTTGCTGTTATAGAACAACAACCTGTTCTGCAGTCAGAAAGCAATCCTAATCAGATACAGAAACTGATGCCAGCTTTGAGCAATTCACCTAACGATCCACCCGATTAAACGAAGCACAGCTGTTCCTACTGGCACCATAGCATGATCTGCCTTTGCAGTAAACAGCAGTAAAGAGAGACACAAAGAAACAGACGTGTTTCACAAATAATTCAAAATAAACAAACATCAATTTTAAGGGGAAAAAAAAAATCTGAGATTCAGCCTAGACATGACACATTCAAAGGACTGTAGAGAACATTATGGAGCTCAACACCAATGTGTTCATACTTTCAACCAGGAAAAAAACAATCTAGCTTTGTGTGTGTTTTTAAACACCTACTGTATTTGCAAGATGCACAGTAACATGGTTCAATAAAAATCGATGAGGGGGAGATAGGATTTTGTTGATTTATTTCATAAGAAACAGCATCTGAATAACACATATAAGAAAACAACCTTCAAAACATGTTTTGCATTAAAGACTTATTTAATGAATTAAGACAGTACACGTGACTAAAGAGTCACTGGGATTGTGCCTGGTCCTGACTTCCTCGGAAATTTTAAAGCAATCTTATGCACAATGTACGACAACAGACAAGATCAGTGGGGACAAGAAATAGAATTTCTCCACCTTTTAATGCATCCTATCAGGGTTTTTTTAACCGGATACACTGAAGAAACTTTTGCCTCTCATAAAGCGTACATTGGGAAAAACTTTACAATAGCCAGAACTTTACCCTAGGTTGTGAGCTAATTCCTCTTTTAACAGCCGGCTGTTTTGAAAACAGGAAGAGAACACATCTACTGCCATTACAGCTATTTTAACCCAAGTGATTTTACTAGACTGAAGAAGACTCAAAGACTAGTTATGACTTCAAAGAGCATCATCTCCAGAAAAAAATACCTGCACGTACTTTTAATTAAAGAAAACATTAATTTAAGGACAATCAATCCATCTTTTCTCCTCACCCGAAGCGCATACTGTAGAAGAAGATATATGATTTGCTTTGCTTTATGTTTAGATCAAAAGAATTTAGGCCTAAACAAAAATTAATAAGGAAACAATTTCACAGGTGCTCAGAAAGTCTTAGAACCACATCGCCACCATACTGCTGCTCATTGAGCCCTTGTACAGCCCCTCCAGGGCCAGCTTAACACCCAGACAAGTTAATCAGGAGTTTCTTAGAAGTTTAGATATAACAAAAGATAATTGTCTTGAAAATAAGCATTTATCAAAAGAGCATGAGACTATAGAGGTAGAAAACTGCTCAGCTTAGGCCTACATTGTTGTATATAGTTAATAGAACATCTTGAAGCTGCCTTAAAAATCAAGGGTAAAAACATCTGTGTGTGCAGAAGATGAACCTTTGTATAATCTGAACCAATCATCAATCAAAGCTCAATGAGTAGCTAAGCAGGAGCAGGCCTAGAAGTATTACCTTCTGATGATTTCAGTAAAAAGGATGTATGGTTAACCTTTTCTTTACCTTAAAAGAAATATAGGACACAGCATTAATAGAAGTAAGGTTCTAAATATACTTCAGCTATTTTAGGTTAATACTTAGGAGATGCTGGCAGTGGAAACCAGACTCTGGTCAACCCGGATCAAGACAAGATGCTGATCACAGCAAGAACATTAAGGATGGGGTGTTGACTGGAACCAGGAGATAAAGATCAGCTGACCAATGGAAAAGAATGGACTTTTGTGGACTCTTGACAAAGGAAGAAAGAGGAATTGAAATAGTTAGTGGATTTTTAACAGAAGCTCGTGAGAAGTTTGTGATGTAATTACTTATTAGTTTCTATAGAAACCGATAGTGAATTTGAGTCAGGTACCATTCACTGCGGTGAAGCACCCATGGAGGCGGTGAGGGAGAGGGAAGCGTCCTTCGGGGTGGCGGCTCCCGGGGGCTCTCGGCCTCTCCTTGGAGGCGGGAGCTGGGCCTGCGGGTGGCTGGCACACTCCCTCCCTTGCTTTGCTTGCGTCCCTGCCCCAGCTTAGAAAATCCTTAGAAAGCCCGTGTTCCTGACAGCCGTTTGCGTTTATGGTCATGCACCCAGTCGTACAGGCAGCTAAACCTAAGCCAGCAGTGTTTAGCCTGTTTTGGAGGATCTGTGGCCTTTTTGCTGCCACATGTGAAAGTACCCAGAATATGGCTGCAAGAGCTTGGGGTTCAGTCCCCGGTGCGTGTCTGTTACCCTTACTCTGTGATGGAGCTGGCACGATAGGACATTGTGTGAGCCGACACAGGCAGGACGCAGGAACAGCCACAAGACCACGGGTAAAATGCAAAGAGCAAATTTATTCCCGTTACCTCGCAAACCGGGGGATCTCCGAAGCAGCAGCCGGGGCAAAGGCACGCAAGCGGGGACGCAGGCACCGCGGAGCTCGGTTCCTGCTAGAGAGAGAGAGAGAGATTCTGGGCCTGCTGCTTTCGCCTGGATATTAGGGGTTTCTTGCAGGCGGTAGTTTTCCACTGCGCTTTGATCTTTCTCACAGCAGGGCAGGAATCTCAGGCATGAACAATTAGGTGCTCTGAGTCTTATCACAGGCTTACGTTATCTGAATGCAGATGTTCTACTTGTCCAGCACACAAGACTAAACAACAGTTACTAGTATGATGTATGTGTTTTTTGACACCCCAGGCGCAAGTCACTTGAGCGTATTTACAATCCTCCTCACCAATCTTCCGTTATATTCCCACATTCCACCCCCTCGCTCAAGAGACCGCTTCTCCTGGGGAGTACAAAGCTGGACGTGTACATTTGGGCTTGCAGGGTATAGAACAGAGTAATCTACAGAGGCACGCAATAAATACATATACGAAAAGGAATAAACATATATATCTATGGAATAAAATTGTAAATCAAGTGTCCCAGTCATCCTGTCAGGGAATTAAACCCCTCAGCCAGCCAGGCACCATCAGCAGATTGTTCCATTGGATGCTATAAGTCCTGGAGATGTTGAATGTTGTCCTCTGTGCTGGCTGATTCATCAGTGATGTTGAGGTTGCTTTTATGGTGTTGGAGGAGGAAATAGTCCATTGTCAAACAATTTTGTAATGTTCATTGGCATACAGTCGTTACATACTCAGAAAAAATAGCAAAGGAAAAACATTAATATCACAATCACTTAACATAATATAATTGTATAATACAGCTACTGGCATGCTAATGAAACACATCGTTAAAAGATCTGCAGCTGTTGATCTTCCCTTAATATAAAAAGCAGATGAGTTAGTTACACAAAATCTAAGTATTCACATGTTGGCCTTGCAGAAGTGTATCCAGGGCATGTGCTTTTTTCAGATCGAACTTCAATTCGGTGTTGGGTTTGTGACAGCAATAAAACCGTTCCAATGCTATATCCTCTAGATTAGGTACAGGTAGTCGTCGAAGATGCCTGAAATACAAGAACTCGAGAATCCAATATCAACAAAAGATGTAAAATAAGAGGAGAAGTACATGCCAATCTATTCCCAAAAATTGTATGGTGGTATTAGGGCCCTGTATTTTCTTGAATTAATTGCCCAGCCTTGGTCCTTTAAATGCACTTTCAGTGATTCAGCAGCTGCTGCTGTGGAAGACCCTCGGCCTGCAAACAGCTGTGCTTTACTTGGGGAGCAGAAGATTTGCTTGGGAACACTGCATTGAGAATAGTTTTTGCTTGCTTCTGAGATAAAGGAGCCGAGACCAGTTCACAGGGCCTTTTGAGGCATGAAAGAAGTAAACATGTGTTGAAGGTCAGTTCTGAACACAGAGCTGAAAACAGGGAATGGTTGTTGTTATCTTGAACTGCATAATCCAGCTCCTGCATTACAGCAGTTAAATAGGGTAGTAGAATAACAACAAAAAAAAAAAGTAGGCCTTTCGGCTTCAGGCCCTTGCATCCTTGATCTCAGAGTCTGTGCCGCCTTTTCGGCCTGCTGCAGCTGCTATTTCTTGTTGTGACTCTGCCATAATCAATAGATTATCAATATAATGATAAACAGTAACAGTACCCGACCATAGGGCAACATCAGCTGCTATCATTTGGTGGTAGATGGAGGGACCGTGTTTGTATCCCTGAGGCAAGACCTGGAAAGTATATTGTTCTTGTTGCCAGGTAAAGGCAAACTGGTCTTGGCTTTCTGAGGCAATGGCTAGCAAAAAGAAAGCATTAGCAAGGTCTATCACCACTCTCCAGGGTTGTAGACTTTTGCTGATTTTTTTTATAAGAGTAACCGTGTCTGCTACAGTAACTGCATGGGGTGGGGGGGGTCGGGGACTTTATTCAATTCTCTGTAATATACAGTCATTCTCCAAGTGCCATCTGGTTTGGGTAATTTCCTCCTCCCCCCCTAGAATACGATACTGTTTTTACTGTTATCACCTCTGCAGGCACAGGCAGCACAACAGGATCCCACTTCAGGAATGCACGCAAGACAGTTATAGATCGAATAGCAAATCCTGCTTGCGAAGTTCCAAAGCAGAAGCAACCATTTAAAGTTTCAACTGTTCGTCCTGTCAACATAGCAATACTCAAGAAATATTCTTTAATTGGGGCAATTAACACAGTCGCAGTAAATGGTGTAGCATTTTCTATTGTTAAGGTCACCTTAGCTTGGAGGGCGGGGGTCAGATGTCCCCACAATCCAGAGATCTGTGATGTGGCATCTTTATTATTAACAATACTATGCAATACAGTAACTTCAGCTCCAGTATTCACCAGAGCTAATACATGTAAACACCCCCCTGCCCCAAGACAGCCACTTTATAGTTCATTTGCCAAGTAGTGTCGTGCATTGCAGTGGCAGGAGGGGTGGAGGGTGGGTGCGGAGTTGGTGGTGGGGCTGGGGGTGGTCGGCTTTTTTGCGTAAATGCTAACTTTTGCCATTTGCAGAACATTTCTGATGTTGTGATCCTGTCTATTTCAGCCTCGCTGTCCCAAGCTTGCAAAATCCATGCCAGTATGCCTCCCCTGCTCTTCTGCTGATAGATCTCTAAAAACTCCCTTAATTCTTTTGGAGTGTAAGTACATGTGACCTGCACTCCCCTGTCCACTCGTTCCTCCTGCCCCATCATTTGTATGAGGGGTTGTG